>NC_135893.1:63250695-63518550 GCF_964194155.1 Cetorhinus maximus
ACACTCAGCCCAGCTCTCCCCCACACTCCCCTCCCCATTCACCCAGCCCTCACCCCACACATCCCTCCCACCTTCAGTCTGATATCCTACCCCTGCCTAGCACCAACCTAGTCCAATCTGGCACTCTGCTCCTCCCCCATTCAGCTTTGCTCTCTGTGCTCTACCCCTTGATGTAAAGGAAAACTGTGACTCGAGTGAGGTTCTGCTGTGACACAGCAATGTCCCTTCAATCTGTCCCTGCCCCCGCACACACTCATTGTTTAGTCTTGCATGTGACTAACATACTAACAGATGTTTGGAAAAGCCAATAGCTAACAGCAGAGGCTTCTGGAACCAGAGCTAAGGAAGCAGTGAGCTCTTCCAGACAGGAATAGACTAAGGGGGAAAAAAACCTATTAAAGGAAAGACTTGCACTCATTTTCTGCCTTTTAATATCTCAGAACTTCCCTACCTGGCCCTAGATTTTGAAACCCATGAAATAAATTTGAAGTATATTCTGTTGGGAAACAAGATAGCCAATTTGTGCACAGCAAACTCCCACAAGTAGCAATGGGATAATGACCAGATAATCTGTCTTAGTGATGTAGGTTCTGGAATAAATATTTGGAGAACTCCCCTGGTCTTTGAAATAGCACGGGATCTTTTACAATCACCTGTGGAGACCGAAAGGGCCTTATCTCCTGCAACTGTGCAGCTGTCCCTCGGTACTGCACTGAAGTATAATAAATATATTATATAAATATAATAAAGGGCGCTTTACCTCTCTGCCCATCTGAATGATAAGGTAATTGACTGAGGGATTTATTCCACAGGTTTGGTTCCAGAATCGCAGAGCTAAGATGAGGAGACAGTTGAAAATCCAGAGCAGACCCATGGAGAAGAGCAGGGAGCCCATCAGCTCTCCTGAGGAGGAGAAATGTGACCATTCGGAGGCGAAACCCAACAACCACAAGATAGAGAATGGCAGCTACCCCTGGCCAGGATCGCAAGCCGACCGAGGGGAGGCCCTGGTCGCTGCCCCTTTCCGGACAGTGGTCCGTGGAATCAAAGACAATCCCAGCCCCAGTCCGAGCACAGAGGAGATTCGTAGCTGCAGCATTGCTACACTTCGAGCAAAGGCCAGGGAGCATGAGGCTGAGATACACAACGGGGCTGCTCAACCTCTCCCCATCTCTCAACCCTCTTCTCCAGAGCACCTGGGAGCCAATGCCGAGGCCATATAATATAGTCTGTAACAGAGTGAACACACTGTACAATACTGAGCTCCTTTATCATACGGAGAAAGGTTGCGCACTGAATGATTCACAACCCACAGAGAGAGAGAGCTTGTAACAGGGGGAAGAGAGAGATTGTGTAACTGAGGGACCGATTGGCACAGAAGCACACTGACTGTTTAATACAGGGAGACTGAATAACACACAAGAGATTGTAACACATAGTGAGACTATACAACACGCGTGGATACTGTTTAATACACAGAGACTGTAACACACTAAGAGACTATATCAGAGATTGTAACACATGACAGTTGTTTAAAACAGACTGTATATCAGAGAGATTGTAACACAGAGTGACTGTACAAGATACAGAGACTGTAATATACACACTGTCACACATAGACAGATTAACACAGACTGCCACATACAGACAGACTATAATACAGAGATTGTAACACATAGTGAAACTGGATAGCAGAAAGGGAAACAGACAATGTAACAGATACTTAAGTGTTAAATATTACATGGAAAGATCTGTAACAGTACAAGTAATTTTGCTGAAAGGAGGAATATTAGATCCATGGGCCATAGTCTAATTGTAGAGACAATCAGGATGGGTTTATGATTCTTAGCAGGCACAGGCTGTGGTAAGTAAGGATGTTGACAGCAACATTTCAAAAATAAACATCAAAAAAATGTTCACTTAACAAAAGGAGGAAAAAGGAGCAGAGTGCTACAGAGCTGTGGTGCAGTTTACAGCTGGGGTAGAGTTGATGATCTGCGGCCAAGAGCATTATTTGCTTTAAAGTATTTCATATGTCAGATGCTCAGTGAAAGCCTCCATGCTTCATGGTCCAATCTTAGGGTGAATGGCTGGACTGTACCCACACAGAATAAGTGGAATTGGATGTTGAATAACACATGACCTGCAGGATAAAGACACTTCAAAAGAGTCCATATTCCTCAAGGAATAAAGTCTAGTAACTTAACAGAACTCCCCGTTAGTTTGGTTAGTCAATATACTGGGGGGCTCTCAGCCACCCAACAGAGGGGACTTATTGCTGGTTTGAGCTCTGTGTCGACTGTAGCTCAGAAGCTCCATTGCCTCTGAGGCAGAAGGTTATGGGTTCAAATCTCACCCCAGGGACTCAAGCACATATTCTGGCTGGCACTCCCTGTGCAGTACTGAGGGAGTACTGCATTATCAGAGGTGCCATCTTTCAAATGAGTTGTTAAGCCAAGGCCTGGTTTGCTCCCTCAAATGGATATGTAAGATACCATGGCACTATTTTGAAGAAGTGCTGGGGAGTTCTAGCTGGTGTCCTGGGGCCAGTACTTATCTCTCAACCAATACCACTAAAACTGACTATCTAATCATTATCACGTTACTGTTTGTGACATCTTGCCGTGTGCAAATTGGCTGCTGCATTTCCTGTTTTATAACAGTGACTACATTTCGAAAAAAGATAGTTCATTGTCTGTGAAATGCTTTAGGACATCCTGAAGATGTTAAAGGTGCTATATTAATGCAAGTCTTCTTTTCTCTTTCGATTAATTGATCTCAACTGAACAAGCAGCAGGCTGTTCCTTAACCATTGCCCCACTCACCCCCCCCTACCTCTCCACCGCTGGGATGTGTATGCCGGAGAATGATTGGTAAGGGCAGGTTTAGGCTTGACTGCCATGCCTCCCATGGACAAATAGCCAGCTAATGCTAATGGGCTGTGGTTGATATGCAAAGAATGTCCACTTGAGTGAGGTGCTGGAGGCCTAAAAGCCTGCTAGAGCTGCATCTGAGGAAGGGTCGGGAGGGAGGTGCGGAGGGTGGGGAGAGATTGGGGGAGATGTGTCACTTCTCGCAATGAGTTTCAAGCCATGTTATTCTGTACTATATATAATAAATTGTGATGTATTTTCCATTTAGTTTTTTTGGTTTTGTGCTCTAATGGATTGGTAGGAGTTGCCAACCCTCAGGATTGGCCTGGAATCTCCAGGAGTTGATTCAAACTCAGGAGAGAAATCATGGGGCATTAAACAAAATTATGTATTGTTTATTATTTTTTCTGAAGATTTTTGTTTATTAGTTACAACAATATGGGAGGTGAAGTTTAAAAAAGGAGTTTTGACTGGCAGTCAAGAACCATCCAATTGAGTCATGAAGAACCAACTTGCCTTCCAATTGGCTGTGGGAAGGATGCCAATGGTGGGAGTTTGGGGGTGGGGCAGTGGGAGCTGGGACAGAGAGTGATGGACAGAGGCTTCGATAATGCTGGTGATCATGGGATTGATTTCACTTACTGGCACAGGACAATGTGAGATACATTAAAGATCTGGTGTCACTACTCAGTGAAAAGCTTTGTATGTTTTTATAACATTAAGTTACATAGGATTACCTAGTATATAGGAAACAAAAAACAGGCCATTTGGCCAACCAGTCCATGCCGCTGTTTATGCTCCACTCAAACCCCCTCCTATCCTTTCTCATCTAAATTGATCATCGTAACCATCTATTCTCTTCTCCCTCATTTGCTTGACTAGTTCTCCCTCACACACAGCTATACTATTTGATTCAACCACTGCCTGTGGTAGCGAGTACCTCATTCTCATGGCTCTTTGGTGGGAAGGTTTTTTATGAATTCCCTATTGGATTTCTTGGTGATATCTTATATTGATGACCTCTAGTTATGCTCTTTGCCACAAAGGAAATATTCTCTCTAAATTCACTCTGTCAAAACTTTGAATAATCTTAAAGACCTCTATAGGTCACCCCTCAGCTTTTTTTCAGGAGAGATGAGACCCCGCCTGTCAGCCCTTCCCTGATAAGTATACCCACACATTTCTGGTATCATCCTCATAAATCTTCTCTGCACCCTCTCCAGTGCCTCTATACCCCTTTTATAACATTGTGACACTTAGTCTGGTCTAACCAAGCTTTGATACAGGTTTAGCATGGCTTCCTTACTTTCAATTCTATTCCTCTAGAAAGAAAATCTAGTGCCTGATTTGCAGTACACACTGACACACACACACACACACAAACAAGGTGATTGTTATCTGGACAAAAGTTTAGTTTAATTATCTCGAGAGCAATACTGAGCAACAACAACTTGTATTTATATAGTGCCCTTAATGTAATAGAACTTCCCAGGTTGCTTCACAGGAGTGTTATCAAACAAAATTTGACATTGAGTTACATAAGGAGATGCCAGAACAGGTGACCAAAAGCTAGGTCAAAGAGGTAGGTTTTAAGGAGGGTCTTAAAGGAGGAAAGGTGGTAGAAAAGTGGGGATGTTTAGGAAGGGAATTTCTAAGCTTGAACCTCAGTAGCTGAAGGCACGATCACCAATGGTGGGCAGGAGGAAGGAGATGCACAAGAGGTCAGAGAGCTGGAATTATAGAGCTGGAGGAGGTTATTGAGATATGAAAGACATGGTCGGGAAGTTATTTAAATGTGAAGATGAAAGCATTAAGTTGAATGTGAAGGTGACCAAGGAAGGGCAGATGCTCAAGAGTAGACTGGGGAACTGAGTGACTTGGTGATAAAGGTTCTGCCATAAGTGTGACGATTTGGGGGTGGGCTAGGCCATGAAAAGTATAGCCCGGTGAGCTGGTTCTGGTGTCACTATGGCAGCCAAATTTCAGTCAGTCAGGAAGTCATTGCAATGCCATGAATCTGAAAGATTTCGGCATATAAAAGAGAATAAGATCAATGCTCCCAAGATGTAATGACAATGCGAAACCAGCTCTGCCAGCCTTTTCTCTAGTAGGTTGACCTCACAAGGTAAGTGATTGTTTCAGTGTAAGTTTAAACACTGCAAGTATTTTTAAAAATTCATTCATGGGATAGGAGCATCACTGCCAGACCAGCATTTATTGCCCATCCCTAATTGTCCTTGAGAACTGAGTAGCTTGCTAGGCCATCTCAGAGGGCATTTAATAGTCAACCACATTGCTGTGGGTCTGGAGTCACATGTAGGCCAGGTAAAGACATCAGTTTTCCTTCTCTAAAGGACATTAATGAACCAGATGGGTTTTTACAATAATTGACAATGGTTTCATGATCATCATTACACTTTTAATTCCAGATTTTATTTATTGAATTCAAATTTCATCATCTGGATATGGTGGGATTTGAACCTGTATCCCCAGAGCATTATGTTGGCTTCTGGATTGAATAGTCCAATGACAAGACCACTACACCACCACCTCCCCCAAATATAGAGTTCAGGCACAACCCACCATGTGGATATTCTTGTATCACATGCAACTTTGTTTAAAATTAATTCTTGGGATATGGGCATTTTATGCCCTTTCCCAGTTGCCCTGAATGTGGTGGTGGGTCTTCTTGAACAGATTATAGTGTTTTTTATATGACAGTGTGGCTCGCTTGTCAACTTCAAAGGGCAGTTGAGGCTGGAGTTACACATTGGCCCAGAGTGGGTAAGGGAGGCAGGTTTCCTTCCCTTAAGGACAATCCAACAGCTCCATCCAGCAGAATGTCTGTCTAAACAGTGATTATATGCAACAGCTATAGGCACCAAGATTGAGATATGGTTAATTTGTAGAGAGCATTTAATCATCCAACACTGAATGTATGTAGATGTGAAACTTGTTACACTAGTACTAATGGAGACTGCAGAGTCATGTTAACGGAGATATGAAATTTATGCTCCAACATATTTCAGTGCCTTCCTTTTGCTTCATTCAATTTGAGGGAACAGCACCACCTAGTGGACATTGTGCATTTGGCTCCAGGGTCTCCGTCTTCACCAACACCTTTCATACTTCTAATCATGTTCAAATTACATCAGAACAGGAATAGGCCATTTAGCACTTTGTGACTCTTCCACCATTCAATCAGCTCATGGCTGATCTGTATCTCAACTCCATTTACAAACCCTTACCTAGTAAAAACTATTAATCTTAGTCTTACAGGCTCCAAGTGACTCCCATCATCCACAAGCTTTTAGGGTAGAGATTTCTAATGCTGTTAGTTTGCAAAAGTGGTTCCTGATTTCACTCCTGAATAATGAGGCTCTAATTTAAAGGTTGCATCCCCTTGTTCTATGTTGCACCAGAGGAAATAGTTTCTCTGTATCAATTCCATCAAATCCTTTTGATTAGATTAAACTTTAAACTTCCAAAATTAAGTGAGTATAAACCAAGATTATGCAACCTATCCTCATAGACTCATAGAAAGTTTATGGCACAGGAACAGCTGGCTGAAAAATGAGCCACCAGCCTGATCTCACTTTCCAGCACTTGGTCCATAGCCCTGCAGGTTATGGCACTTCAGGTGCATATCCAGACCCTTTTTAAATGAGTTCAGGGTTTCTGCCTCTACTACTCTTTCAGGCAGTAAGTTCCAGACCCCAACAACCCTTTAGGTGAAAAGATATTTCCTCACCTTCCCTCTAATCCTTCTACCAATCACTTTAAATCTGCACCCCCTAGTCACTAACCTCTCTGCCAATGTAAATGAGCCCATTCCATCCATTTTATTGAGGACCCTCACAATTTTGTACATCACAATCGAATCTCCCCTCAGCCTCCTCTGTTCCAAGGTGAACAACCCCAGCCTATCCAGTCTTTCCAGTCCTGGCAACATCCTCGTAAATCTCCTCTGTACCTCTCTAATGCAATTACATCCTTTCTGTAATGAGGTGACCAGAACTGCACACACTACTCAAGTCGTGGCCTAACTAAAGTTTTATATAGTTCCGGCATAACCTCCTTGCTCTTATATTCTATGCCTCAGCTAATAAATGAATGGATTCCATATGCCTTCTTAACCACCTTATCAGCCTGTCCTGCTATCTTCAGGGATCTGTGGACATTCACTCCAAGGTCCTTCACTCCCTTTACACCTCTCAATATCCTCCCATAATTAAAGAAATTATAATCCCATATTCAATTGTTGATTTGATGACAAAGCCTGAATTGGTATTTACATAATTCAAGCTGGGTTGCAAGCCAGCATTGACTCCAATGCTAAATGACATATTTATAAATCACCTCAATATGTTGAAATATCTACAAGCACTTCACAGAATCTATTATTTTAGAACATAGCGACTGTTGTTTTCTGTGCCAGCCAAGTCAGCTATAACTCAATTGGTAGCACTGTCACCTTTAAGTCAGATAGGCTGATGCCAATGGGAATAGCTTCTCTCTACCTACTCTGTGCAGACCCCTCATGATTTTGAACACCTCTATCAAATCTCCTCTCAACCTCTTCTCTATTGAGAATAACCCCAGGTTCACCAATCTATCCAGGTATCTGAAGTCCCTCATTCCTGGAACCATTCTCGTTAATATTTTCTACACCCTCTGTAAAGCCTTCTTATTCCTTTTAAAGTGTGGTGCCCAGAAATGGACACGTTACTATAGCTTAGGCCAGTGTTTTACAAAGATTCATCATAACCGCCTTGCTTTTGTACTCTATGCCTCTATTTATAAAGCTCAGGATCGCGTGTCTTTTTAACCACTTTCTCAATTTGCTCTGCCACCTTCAACAATTTGCATATTTGTATCCCCATGTTGCTTTTTTCCTGTGCCCACTTTAGAATTGTGCCCTTTATTTTATATTGCCATTCCTTGTTCTTCCTACCAAAATGTATCACTTCACACTTCTCTGCATCTGTCATTGCACTAACCTTTCCATGTCCTTTTGAAATCTAATAATACCCTTCTCATAGTTGTCAATAATTCCAAGATTTTAGTCATCTGCAAATTTTTAAATTGTGCCCTGCACACCCAAGTCTAGTACATTAATTTTTATCAAGAAAAACAGTAATTCTAATACTGACGGCTGACGAGCCCCTATATACTTCCCTCTTGTCTGAAAAACAACTGTTCACCACTACTCATTGTTTCCTGTTATTGAGCTAACTTCATATCCATGCTGCTAATGTCCCTTTTATTTGAAGGTCTTTGACTTTGCTGACAAGCCTATTATGTGGCACTTTATGAAATGCATTTTGGCGGTGTATATACACCACACCAACCACATTACCCACATCAACCATCTCTGTTACCTCATCAAAAAACTCAATCAAGTTAATTAAAAACAATTTGTTTTTAACAAATCTGTGCTGGCTTTTATTAATTAATTCACACTTGTCCAGGTGACTGTCAATCTTGTCCAGGATTATCATTTCTAAAAGCTTTCCCAGCACTGAGGTTTAACTAACTGGTCTGTAGTTGCTGGGTTCATCCTTATGCCCTTTTTGGAATAAGGGTGTAATTCTCCAGTTTCCTGGAACTTCCTCTAGGGAGGATTGGAGGATTATGGCCGGTGCCTCCACAATTCCCGTTTCAACTTCCCTCAGCATCCTTGGATCCATCCTACCGGTTCTGGTGACTTTGAACTTTAAGTACAGCCAGCCTTTCTGGTTCCACCTCTTCATCAATTGTTAGCCTATCTAGTATCTCAACTACCTCCTCTAGCTTTCACTGTGACATTAGTAGCATCCTCTTCCTTGGTAAAGACAGATGTAAAGTGCCCATCGAGTGCTTCAGTCATGCCCTCTGCTTCCTGGGCTGGGTTCTTTTTTGGCCCCTAACCAGCCCTGACTCTATTCTTGCTGCCCATTCACTATTTATGTGGCTCTAGAAGACTTTTGGAACCCCTTTTCTGTTATCCACCAGTCTTTCTAAATTCAGCTTGGCTCTCACTTGTATTAACCTGACACACCCTCTTGTTCCTGCTTCACCTTACTCCCTGGGCAGGATTTTACTGGCCTGCCGCGGCGTATCTCCTCCCCTTCCAGTGGAAGTGGTGAGCCATTTAAATCTCCATTCAATTCCAGCGGGACTGCAGTATCCTGCCGAGCGAGAAGGGCCGTAAAATCCTGGCCCTTATCTCTTTTGTCAGCCGGGGATCCCTGGCTTTATTTGTCCTACCTCATAATTTACCTCCACTGTCCCTGAACCATCTCCTCCTTAAAGGCGCCCCTGCCAAACCTTTCATTCCAATTTATCCAGAACAGAATTGTCCTCAACCCCAAGAAACTGGCCAGATTACCTGGCCATGATCACCCTACTGTTTGTGGGAGTGTGCAGTACACAAATTTCCTGCTGCATTTCCTACATTATAACAGTGACTACACTTCTTCAAAATGATTTAAGTGGCTGCAAAGTGCTTTGGGATGTCCTGAGTTTGTGAAAGGCACTGTATAATGCAAGTCTTTCACACTCCCACACACAGCAGCGAGCTGGAGGAACAATTGGTCATTGATCTCGTGATAGTGGTTGAGAGGAAATTCTTGCCCAGGATACAGTCATGCTTTAATAACTCTGGTCCTCACAGACAGGCTGAGGTTTTGCTTCTTCTCACCCACAGATGATCCCCATCCCCTATTGTGTTGCAGGGGATGGGGCGGTGTAGAGGAAGGGGGAAAGGGGAGGGAAAAGAGGGGAGTAGGAGGGGGGAGAAGTGTAAGTGGTCGGGGAGAGGGAGAGAAAGGGGAGAAGATTAGGAGGAGAGAAGAGCAGGAAAGAAGCGGGGGGAAGAGGGGGAGGAGGGGGAAGGGAGAGGGAGGGATGGAGGGGAGTGAGATAGTTGGGGAGGGGGGAGGACTCTCCTTTAAGTAGTAATGTTTATTTTACTGAATGTGAAAAATTCTTAACCTCAGAACTAATGCCTCTACATCAGTGAGAGCCAGTATAAGTGGACTTTGATTTTACAAAATAAGTTTTTGAAATTGCTGTATATCTCAACATTAAAATAGAATTGTGGGACAGAGTGCAAAATAAACTCATGCTTGTGGAAATAGAAACTCTGGTAACATCTGATGATGAGTGTGTGCAGGAGAGGAGCTTGGGGCTGAAGAGCAGTGTTGGGGACAGGTCAATAGAGGGAGCTTTACTCTACATCTAACCAATTGGCATACATGACCTTGATGTGTCATTAAGGTGTAAAAAATAATCAAATTGGGGAAATGCCAAAACACCAACATCCCTCTCATTTTAAGCACAAGTTCCATCCCTTTGAAAAATAAATTATAGACAAGGAATAATATGATTAGAAATGTGACAAGGAAACTGTACAAGATTCCTCTTTCAACCCAAACTGCAGGGGGTCAAAATTCACAAATTAGGCTTACAAACTAATTATTTATTTTCTGACCCTTTCCAATTATCATCAGTTACATTCAGATCACTTATTTCCATACTCAAAAAACATACCCTGGATCAAAATGCTGGAGGTCCCTGTAATTCACAGGTAAATACAACATGCATGTGCATGATCTTACCTGTGATTCTTGCACAGCCAGATTATAGAAAGGACAATGTCAATCTTCTAATTTCCTATCAGCCTTTCACCAAGACTTGTTTGCACAACATACACTGTGGGAGGGGTTTTAATTTCTAAGGTGTGGGGGGGTGGGGGGCTCTCCTTAACTAAAGTGTGGGAGGGGCTCTATTCTCTCAGGCGTGGGAAGGGCTTATTCTCAGGTGTGGGAGGGGCTCTATTCTCTCAGGTGTGGGAGGGGCTTATTCTCAGGTGTGGGAGGGGCTCTATTCTCTCAGGCGTGGGAGGGGCTTATTCTCAGGCGTGGGAGGGGCTTATTCTAAGGTGTGGGAGGGGCTCTATTCTCTCAGGCGTGGGAGGGGCTTATTCTCAGGTGTGGGAGGGGCTCTATTCTCTCAGGTGTGGCAGGGGCTTTATTTCAAGGGGTGGGAGGGGTTTAGACTCAGGTGTGGGAGGGACATTAGACTCTCAGGTGTGGGAGGGGCTCCAATCTCAGGTGTGGGAGAGGCTCTATTCTCTCAGGTGTGGGAGGGGCTTCAGACTCAGGTGTGGGGGTGGTTCTATTCTCAGGTGAATTGGAAAGTGCTGATTTGTGTGTTTTGAACTCACGTCATTTCAAACTGGAAATCCCTAATTTTACCCAGTAAATGCCAGCCTCTATCAGGACGCTGCTGAGTTCCGGACAATCCCCCTGCCCTTGCTGACTGTCAGTCAGCCCCTGTGCATTTCAGTGACTTCCAGCCAGTTTCCTGGTTAACTTCTCCAGGGGCATCCGGACAGACTCGTTCTCTCTCTTTCTTCACATCTCTTTTGCCATCTTCTTTTCAAACTCTGCACAGCCTGCTCCATAACTTCTCTCAAAGTGTTTCTGTTCTTGTTTCCCCGTCTCCAATAGATCTGGCCTCCGGCATTTTCATAAAACGGCTCTGTAAACTTATGTTGTGTTTTGCAATCTCTCTCTGTCCTTTACTACCCCCTCCTCTTTCCTTTCTCCTCTCCTCGATCTCCTCCACCTCCACTCATCTATCTTTTCTCCTCCCCTACCTCTCTTCTTTCTCTCCTCTCTTCTCTCTTTCATTCTCTTCTCTTTCTCCTTCTCCCGGATTTCCTGATTGTTTTGTACCCGGTTCCTTTCTTTCCGTTCTCCCTGTCTCTCTGGAATTGCTATGGCCGCGATCAAAGCCTTGCAGCAGTGGTGCAAGAAGCAATGTCAGGGATATGGAAATGTGGAGATTACTAACATGACGACCTCGTGGCGGGATGGGCTCGCTTTCTGTGCGATTTTGCACCACTTCAGACCGGACCTCATGTAAGCCAGAAATTAACAGCAAATTACTTCTTTCCCCAAATGGGGGAAGGAGCAGATTATGTTTCTTCCTGTGTGTGTACGTGTTTCTCTGTGTGTGTGTTTTGTTAGAGGGAGGGAGGCGAGAGCAAACAGCCCCAAATTAAGTACAGAGGGGGAACCAGTTAACAGAACTGGACTCAGCCCCATTTCGACCCAATTACCCGCTCAAACCGCTGTTCCAAAAGTGGAAATGCGCCTTGATTTTTAATTAAATTTTGCTCTTGGCTTGCTTTAGGCACTGATATTAGGGATTAAACTCCCCAGGCGTCAGTACTTTGGGAATGGGGACGAGTATGCACCATCTATATTTGAACAGATGGGTAGGGGATCTGAATTTAAAAGCAGGAAAACGAGGAGGAATTCTCAGTTTCCTGAGTCGGATTTGGCCAGTTTGTGACATGCTGGGTTTGATGTGCCGGTGCTGATATTAAGTCAGATCAGAGGTGGGCGGCTATGTATCTTATATAAGCCCTTTTTCTGCTACTGTTCCCCGTTTGAGTTCTGGTTTTTTAGCGCCGGTTTCACGGGCTCCAGATGTTTCCGATCGAATATAGATTTTCTTCTCAGAGGCTGGCGTTCGCGCCAGTTGTGTTGCTAATGGTGAACAGCTGCAGCTGAGCAGGAAGGAATTCCGGAGAGGATCTGGACTGGGAATTCCTGACGTTGGGCAATTTCAGTAATATCTATAAAATCAGCATTTCCCAATGCTGCATTCCTTCATCAAACCCCCATCTTCCCGCAGCGCCTCTCGTAAATATGGATCCATGAAATGAGTTATTTAACTAGTGACAGCTGTTATCCAAACAGATGTGGCAGCTGTTTTTCTTTCCACACAGCAAGATCCCACAACAGACAGGGAAGCGATTGGAGGGAGAGGTTTTGGGGATTATGGTTGAGCCAAACCTTCTGAGGGCCAGGGCTGATCTGGGCATGTGGCGCTGGGGATTGGCATTTAGCACAGAGTGGAACAGGGGAAGGGACTGGAAACGGAGAGGGATTTTGGGATGGGGTGCTGGAGGTGGGAGGGCGATTTTGGGATGAGGTGCTGGAGGTGGGATGGTGATTTTGGGATGGGGTGCTGGAGGTGGGAGAGTGATTTTGGGATGAGGTGCTGGTGATGGGACGTTGATTTTGGGATGGGGTGCTGGAGGTGGGAGGGTGATTTTGGGATGAGGTGCTGGTGATGGGACGGTGATTTTGGGATGAGGTGCTGGTGATGGGATGGTGATTTTGGGATGAGGTGCTGGTGATGGGACGGTGATTTTGGGATGGGGTGCTGGTGATGGGACGGTGATTTTGGGATGAGGTGCTGGTGATGGGATGGTGATTTTGGGGTGAGGTGCTGGTGATGGGACGGTGATTTTGGGATGGGGTGCTGGAGATCGGGATTGATTTTGGGATGAGGTGCTGGAGATGGGAGAGTGATTTTGGGATGGGGTGCTGGAGATCGGGATTGATTTTGGGATGAGGTGCTGGAGATGGCGGAGTGATTTTGGGATTGGTGCAAATCAACAGTGGGAATGAGAGAGTGGGTCTTTGGGACAATGTGTGGGGAAGTGGAGGTGATTGAACAGGCCAATGAGAATTTATAATAGGCTTCAGCTCATTGGGCTGAACTTTTACTCCGGGTGGGGAGGGAGTTGATGGAGCACTGAGTTTGGTAAACACGGAAGATGGAGTTTCCCTCAGGTTGGGCCAAATTTCAAGGCGGGACCTGATTAACAATTCTTATCTTTGTTTTGCAGCCACAGCCAGCAGCTTGTGAGGTTGGCTGTCAGGTGCCTATGTCATCAGTATGTGAAGGAGAGAGGGATCGTAGGCTGGGGTTGGGGAATTTGAGGCCTTGAGGTAAAGGGGGGATCCGAGTGTCTGATCGCAGGGGTTTTCAAGGCAGCTATGTCAGATCTAGCAGGTAAAGTGAATGGCACTGACCTCCTGGCCTGACAGTCCTTGCCTTTCCTTCGGCTGCAGAGCTTCCTCCGGCATGGTATTCTGACCAGCCAGAGTTCAACTTGAAATCATGGGACAAATGAGGCTGTCAGCCTCATTAGAATATCTAAATTGCCAACTCACCTCCTGCGAGCTGATTGGTTGCCTGCACCGAACCTGCCTCTGTTAAAACTTGAAATGTGCGGGGTGGTGGTAGGCTGGTGCAAATTTTTAACACTTTAATCTTCCAACC
Source organism: Cetorhinus maximus (assembly GCF_964194155.1). Lineage (NCBI taxonomy): Eukaryota > Metazoa > Chordata > Chondrichthyes > Lamniformes > Cetorhinidae > Cetorhinus > Cetorhinus maximus. The sequence continues at coordinate 63,264,699 of NC_135893.1, forward strand.
AGCCAAACCTGCCTGCTCTTTGGGGTTAAAATTTCCTCTTTAAGTTTGAAATGACGCTGTGGATGGAAGCTTTCTCTGTTTAATTCCTTCTACTTTAGTGGAATTGTTAATGTATTTACTTTAAATGAATTAATTCCTCTGATTAAATTAGCTGATAATACAATCTCACTCCCACGTTCAGCAATTGTGCATTAAGATTTTCCTCGAGTGAATTCGAGGCCCATGTCTCTTCTTTCCTGGAGGTCACTGGAGTGCTCCTTGTGAGCATGGTTTCACTTCCTCTGCTGGTTGTGTTGCAGCTTTATCAATGAGCCCTGGTCTTTATTACTTGTCAGTGCCACTGTGCATTGAAGTAAATTGCGAAGAGGCTGGCGTGTCATCCTGGAGGGTGGGACATGACTGAAGCCAATGTTTAATTATTGTGGTTGAACTTCATGTACTGTCTAAAAATGAGAAGGGATTATTTTCAAAAATCGATGTTTTTTATGATGTTTGTGCAGCATCAGGAGTTGCTGGACCAGGGTCTGATCTCAAATCAACAGTTAACTGTGTTGCAAAGTGGCGCCTAGTGAGCACAGGGTCTAGGGCTGGCTATGATTGTCCACTGTAAAACCCACTGTGCCCATGCCTCCATCCTTCATTGACAAGTAGCCTGTTCAAGATCTTGGACTTGAGCATCAAGAGCTGCCAATGGATCGTAGGAACACAAGGACACAAAAAATTGGAGCAGAAGTTTGTCACATGGCCCGTCGGGTCTGCTCCACTATTCAATACGATCATGGCTGATCTTGAGCTTCAACTCTATTTTTCTGCCCACTCCCCATATCCCTCAATTTCCTAAGAGACCAAAAATCTTTCTATCTCAGCCTTAAATATATTCACTGATGGAGCATCCACAACCTTCTAGGGTGGAGAATTTCAAAGGTTCACAACCCTATGAGTGGAAAATTTCTCCTCATCTCAGTCCTAAATGATTGGCCCCTTATCCTGAGACTATGCCACTGTGTTTTAGATTCCCCAACCAGTGGAAACAACCTCTCAGTGCCCACCCTGCCAAATCCCTTCAGAATCTCGGTATGTTTCAATGAGATCACCTCTCATTCTTTTAGACTCCACAGAATATAGGCCCAATTTAGTCAGCCTCTTAACATAGGACAACCCTCTCATCCCAGGGGCCCGGTGAACCTTCGCTGTATCGCCTCCAATGCAAGTATATCCTTCCTTAAATATGGAGACCAAAGCTGCACACATTATTGCAGATGCGGTCTCACAAAAGCCCTGTACAATTATAACAAGACTTCCTTATTCTTGTACTCCAATCAAGGCCAACATGCCATTTGTCTTCCTAATTGCTTGCTGTACCTGTTTGCTAACTTTCTGCTTTCCTTGTACAAGTATGCCCAAGTCTCTCCAAACATCAATATTTATAGGTTTGAGGCCTTTTAAAAAAATATTCTGCTTTCCTATTCTCATGATCAAGATGAATAAGCTTCACACTTCCCTACATTATACTCCATCTGTCACCTTGTTGCCCACTCACTTAACCTGTCTCCATCCTTGCAGCCTCTCTGTGCCCTCCTCACGACTTACATTCCCATCTAGCTTTGTATCATCAGAAAACTTAGATACCTTATTCTCGGAGCCTATTCAGCCCCTTGAACCCCTTCTGTCATTCAATCTGATCATGGCTGTTGAACTATAACCTGGAACAGGCTAGTGCTCTTTAATGCATTGGGATGCTGCTGACTCCAGACTCCAAATGAGCGGGGAATTGAGTGAGCAGAGAGGAAATGGATTCAATGGATGTAATTGGCCTAGGACCAATCGTTGGGCTTGGAGGGGAAACACACCCATGTCCTACCTACTGAGAGAAAAATAACAAAAGAAGTTTGTTAGAACAGCTAGTTATTACAGACAGCACCGAGGCGAGTGCCAAGAACATGATGTTGTGTCACTGTAATACAGCACCTCTTTGATTCAGATGGTATCCCATATTTTAAACATAATCCTACCACAGCACAAGAAACATTTAGGAAATAAGATTGCTGCAGTACTTCTCTCATCCAAAATTCTAATGCTGGTGACCTAACTTGGAGCAAGACCCATTACCCTTGGGTCCACTGATCTGTGTTGGCCCCTGGTCCAGAAAATGCCTGTCCAACCGACCCTTTGTAACATAAAAACATCTGATTGACTCATTGTCAGAGATACAAAAACTAATTTCTCTGCCTGTGTTCCTATCTGTCTATGTCCCCTTCTCTTTCTGCCTTTCTCTCTCTCTCTCTTTGCTCCCCTCTCTCTCTGCTTCCCCTCTCTTCCTATTCTTCTCCATCTCTCTGTCTCCCTTCCCCTGTCTATCTTTGCCTCTGTTTCACTCTTTGTTTCCCCCTCTCTCCCTATTCCTCTCCATATCTCTGTCCTGTCTTTTTGCATCTGTTTTACTCTCTTTACCCCTCTCCCTCTCTCTCCCTTTTCCCCCTCCCTCTCCCTCGCCTCTCTCTGCCTCAGCCCTTGTGTTTCTCTGCCTTTGTGTCAGTGTGTCTTCCTCTCTCTCTCTGCCTCTCCTTCTCCTGTCTCCCTCTGTACCTCAAACCTGAATCTTTACTGGATAATTTAGAAGTAACTAACAGTATATAAACTGGACAGACAGTGCATGTGATAAATGTAAAGACTGATTCACTATTGTAACCAACCCACTCACTAAATGCTGTACCATGTTTGCCAAGGGGACTAAAGCCTTTGAGTAGGATTTCATTCCTGTTGTGATATTGACCAAGTAAATCCAGATCAGTCTCTTGAACACTAAAGTGAAGTTGGATGGTCTGCCTGTTTTGGGATCCAATGATCAGTGCTGCTGGTCTCCTCCCCACCCTGCTCACTGCAAGTGAACTTAACTAAAGTGAGAAGTGGTTTTTCAATGGCTGAGTTTGTTGAAGCTGCAACTTCCGAGGGTGCTCTCCCAGCACATGGAGTTGCAGTGCCTGTGATGTGCCAGGCAGCTGCCTGCACCAAAGATGCTGCAGATGAACCTCAGGCTGAAAAAGATTAGACCTTGAAGTTGAAACTGCAAACAATCCTATATCCTCTTCTCTTTAAAAAAAAAACTGCCTTTTTTGATTAAAATGGTAATATAGAAATAGATTGTGTGTCAGACAATTAAGGCACAAGACTGAAATGGTTCCTGAGTTAACCATTCCAAGGTGTGACTATAATGCTCAAGAAAGCAGCATTTTTCTGATCTGATAGGAGAATGGCAGGTATTTGGACAATTTAGATGGACAGTGTGCTGTTTTACTCTGTATCTAATCCAGGTTGGGAGCATGTGATGGGACAATGTACAGCACAGTTTCCTCTTTGTCTATACAGTGCTGTGAGGCACAGGGTAGAGATGGCAAGTAGGAGGCAGTGAAGGTTCAGGAGAGGGGTGACAAATGGGAGGCGGCAATGGTTCAGGAGAGGGGTGACAAGTGGGAGGCGGCAAGGGTTCAGGAGAGGGGTGACAAGTGGGAGGCGGTGAGGGTTCAGGAGAGGGGTGACAATTGGGAAGCAGCGAGGGTTTAGGAGAGGGGTGACAAGTGGGAGGCGGCGAAGGTTCAGGAGAGGGGTGACAAGTGGGAGGCGGCGAGGGTTCAGGAGAGGGGTGAAAAGTGGGAGGCGGCGAGGGTTCAGGAGAGGGGTGACAATTGGGAAGCAGCGAGGGTTTAGGAGAGGGGTGACAAGTGGGAGGCGGCGAGGGTTCAGGAGAGGGGTGACAAGTGGGAGGTGACGAGGGTTCAGGAGAGGGGTGAAAAGCGGGAAGCAACGAGGGTTTAGGAGAGGGGTGACAAGTGGGAGGCGGCGAGGGTTCAGGAGAGGGGTGACAAGTGGCAGGCGGTGAGGGTTCAGGAGAGGGGTGACAAGTGGGAGGCGGTGAGGGTTCAGGAGAGGGGTGACAAGTGGGAAGCAGCGAGGGTTCAGGAGAGGGGTGACAACTGGGAAGCAGTGAGGGTTCAGGAGAGGGGTGACAAGTGGGAAGCAGCGAGGGTTCAGGAGAGGGGTGACAACTGGGAAGTAGCGAGGGTTCAGGAGAGGGGTGACAACTGGGAAGCAGCGAGGGTTCAGGAGAGGGGTGACGAGTGGGAAATGGTGAGAGTTTGGGCCAGTGGCGACAGGATGGTGCAGACAAAGCACAAATTGCTATTTCCACCAGCTAACTGGCACACAGTAATGGCACTAGCAGTGGGAGAAACTGTGCATATGCCAGCAGATGCAATGGGTGCTGAGTGCGTCTGCACAACTGTTCCTGTCTGGAATTAGGAGTTACAGTGTTTCTCAATTCATTATAATGAGTTGGGAAGCTCATTAGATCCAGTCCTTCTCACAGATTCCGGTCCCTGTTTTAAACTACTTTTTAATCTCTAGAAAGTAGCTGTGGCAATGACTATCAGGTGGTATTAATGTGGAACTGGAGATTATCTGAGCTGCCATATAATCCTAATACTTATAAAGGGAGGATTCTGGGCACATACTAGCATCCAGGTTCTACCCTCCTGTTCTGTATTTGAGAATCTGAAATAGTTTGGATGCTAGGGTTGCTAACTCTGCTTGGTCATATTCCTGGTGTTTCATCACATGACCTCCCACCTCCAATCACCCCTTCTCAGTCAAACATCCTTTCTTGCATCTCCAACATCATTCTGACTAATAAACAAAAGTGTTAAAAGATAATTGAAGAAAAATGCATGAGATTTTTCATTCTCCTCTATGATTTATTCCCCCCCTTCTAGTTTTTCTGGAAACAGTTTTCAGGAAATTAATCTTTACTTCCTGCATACCCCAGGGCAATCCTGGAGGGTTGGCAACATTTGCTGGGAATGGATGCTCAGCAGAGGATTTCTCTCCTTTACCTCTGACCATCCTTCACCACCACCCCACATAACCCCCTGGTACTCCAGTTATATCACTAATGGCTAATGTTTTAACTCTCTTAACAGAGTGAGTCTCCATGATCTTATTGCAGGCCAAAGTCTGCAGAAAGATCCCAGACTATTTTGGTTCAGCAATTTTCAAAGTATTATAGAGTTGAAGGAATAAGCAATGCCCAGAGATGTTCCACTGTAATGGAAGTGATGTGATAATTCAGGTAAATAGGATTTTCATTTGTTTTTATAACAGCTGCCCCATGGGTCATGCTGTGTTCACTTGGAGATGTTTGGGTTAACATTCCAGGTGTTCCGCTCTCACAAATAGTTTGAGGTGGGAAAGAAGCACATTCATTCAAATGTGCATCAATAAATCAACATAAGACTAGCCTGAATAAATGGCCTAGAGTTCTACTGAGAGGTTTTAGCAGTGGAACTCTGCACTCCAGATGTGGAAGACTATTTGTCCAAGGAGGGCTTCACACACAACACCAGATATGCCCTCTGCTAACATCCATTTTTGTGCAGCTTTCAATGGGGTAGGGGGTATTCACTGAGGAGTTTATTTCTTCTCTTTCAGTTCCTCCGCCCACCATCTCCTAAACCCAATGTCACACAGGGGGGTGTGTTTTCTTACCCTCAGAGTGATTGTCTCAATTTAAATAATTCCAGCAGCAAGCTTTTTTGTAAATTTAGAAATAAGGAAGGTTACTTATTATCACACAATTGCCCTGGAAGTTTAAAATGCAACATCTCACTCGCTCAACTTACACATGCTATCACTCACACAAAGATTAAATACAGATGAGGAAAAGAACAATACAATTACAATTTCTGATCGTCTCAGTCTCTTTTTTGTGGCAGGCCTGTAGTTTCTTAGATGAGTTGATGCTTCAGTTGAAGTGAAGGTCTTATAAAGTAGAGCATTCTCAGTAAGCTGCGAGGTTTCTTATAGTTGAATTTACAGGATGTTGGTTCTCAAATGAACTTGAAGTTGGAACAGGTTGGGGAGAATCCTCCCACTTTCAAGGTATAGCTGTTTATTACATTTGGCAGCATAATTGATTTGCAGCTGGTTTGATGGCTTCCTGATGTCTGCAGAACAACTACTTGCTGTTTTAAAAGCAAGCAAAGTCCTTTTCCACATACAAAAACAAAAATACCCGGAAAAACTCAGCAGGTCTGACAGCATCTGCGGAGAGGAACACAGTTAACGTTTCGAGTGCGTGTGACTCTTCACCAGAACTAAGGAAAAATAGAAATATAAGCTGGTTTAAGGGGGAGTGGGACAGGTAGAGCTGGATAGAGGGCCAGTAATACTACCCAGCTCTACCTGTCCCATCCCCCCTTAAACCAGCTTATATTTCACCTCTTTTCTATTTTTCCTTAGTTCTGGTGAAGAGCCATACGGACTTGAAACATTAACTGTGTTCCTCTCCACAGATGCTGTCAGACCTGCTGAGTTTTTCCAGCTATTTTTATTTTTGTTTTGGATTTCCAACATCCGCAGTTTTTTTGCTTTTATCCTTTTCCACATAAGGTGGGTGGCCAGGTTGATTATATATCTTGTGTGATGACTTTCACACCTTGAGAGTTTGTGACAGCCAGTGTCTTTGTATCTGAATGACCCATTCAATTTGAAATTACTCTTTTGAATTTGTTTCAGGAAAAGGTATTGAGTTCCTTTTGTTCCTTCTTGAGACAGGGGAGTATTTCAATTCACAAGAGAAGTCAGGTGATCCTCAAGCAGTCATCTTTTTGTTGCCTTTTGTGTTTTTTTTTGAAGATATGAAGTATTGACTGAAAGTTCACGATATACTGGAACATGGGCCTCATTCTAGCATTTTGAAATTATCAGTGGTGAGTGGCTAATTCAGCCCCAAGATGGCCTGATTCTGTGTGCCTTGATCTTGCACTCCACCCCCGCCCCCGACACTTCCTGCAAAGAGTAGTGGAAATCCTGAGCTATAATCTCCTTTAAGAAACTGTTGAGGCTGGGGGTCAATTAAAAATGTTAAAATTGACCTTTTTGTTAGACAAGGGTATTAAGAGTCATGGAATCAAGGGCGAATAGATGGAGTTAAGATATAAATCAGCTGTGATCTAATTATATGGCGGAACAAGCTAGAAAGGCCGACTGCCTTCCTCCTGTTCTATGTTCCCACTTCAGTGGCAGGCTGACCATACTATGAAAGATAGTTCAATGCTGCCTTAGACTTTCTTTCAAGTTTGACCATAAAAGCCACTCCTTGAAAGCAGTAACAAGTTTTCTTGAGGGGGGAGAAGCTCGTTAAAAGGAGCATTGCATCTATTTAATCCACCCCGAGTTTTTAAATGAACAGATGGAGATGGATTACACTGAGCTAGCATTCATCCTGTGTGAAATCTGTGGGCTGTAATTAAAATTCTTCATTCCCCACATTCCCAGAACTTGCATAGTTCTGTCCTATGGGGAATGTCCTTTTGTAAAAGAAAAGGGACTTCTCAGGACTGATGTTTACAAGGATTCCTATTATAGTTTAGTTAACTGCTGCCTGAAAGAGTGTCAGTAAAATACAGGCGACCCAGAAAGAAGGAACTTTAATTAATCCAGCACCCTTCACCATCTCATGACGTCCCAAAGCTTCACAGCCAGTGAGGCACTTTATTTACGCGTAGTCACTATTTGTAATGTAGGACATGCGGCAGTCAATTTGTACATAGCAAGATCCCACAGATGCCAATGTTTTGCTATTGTGATGTTGGATGAGGGACAAATATTGGTCAGGGTGCCAGGGAGAACTTCCTTGCCCTTCTTTGAAAGGCAGCATTGAATTACAAAGGATCATTGCAAAATGTGTTTAATACATGTTTCTGCATAGTTTGTTTCAGTCTTGGGTTGCTATGGTTACCTTGCCTACAGTAACTCCAGTCAGAGTTGTCGGACCATTGTGTCATGTTGTGCAGTCACAATGCATCTTTTGAATAGGTTTTTGTTTTTATTCATTCTGTGTCCCTGTCATTTTATATTAACCACCCTCTCCTCATGTCCTTTCTACAAAATTCAGCTGAGGTGTAAATTCAACAACACCATATAGCCACACCTAATTTACGCTAAAACATCCTTTTACAAACAAGGACCACTTAAAGAACTCTGGTGCCTATTATTTGCATTGGTTCCTTACACCATTGGTTAATGATTAATGGAAATATTTAACAATAGCATTTCTTTTCCTTTCTCCCCTTTCAGACGTTTGTTTTTCAACCTCAAATATCCAAAAGACAAAATATATTCTTAAAAGTGATGGGCAAAAGAGATTGAAACATTTCAAAGAGTGACTTTAGAAATGTGATGACTTGTTCAGCCAAACAAAGCTGCCATACGACGCACAGGAAGATCCCACAAAAAAATACATTGAGATGACTGACCTGCTCCTCTGATGCTGGTTGAGGGACAATTATTGTTCACATGACCAATTTTGAACCATTCTTGGAATAGGCAGATGTGCCTCAGATCAATGTTTAATCTGAAGGTTGATTTAGGAATGCCAACTCTGCTTGAATGTATTTCTGGAGATTTTATCGCATGACTTCCTGCCTCTAACTACCCTCCCCCCACAGTCTGGCCATTGTTCACTTGACACATCCATCCTCATGCCCTTCTCTCCCCCACAATGAATGGAAAGCAACCAGGCATGGTGTTACCCCATTGGATGATTGTTGATTGCCAGTCTTAACTCCTTTATTCTAAAATGAAATTCATCATAAAATGAACAATAAACAGGTGTGGCTTGCAGCACTGCCATGGAGATTAGTCTTTAACGCCTGGAGGCTCCACTGTAATCATGGAAAGTTTATAACTCAAGTTGACATCTGTTGATGTTGAAGCACTTCTTTAGTACTGCACTCTAGTCTCAGTTCAGATTATGCCCTTAAGTTTTAGAGTGGGGCTTCAACTCACTTCTGACTCAAAAGGCCAGCCAAGTTGGTGCAACTGCCTGGCTCCTCACCGGGTACTTACTACTAACAACTGAGGCATGGTGAGGGTGGTGGGTGCTGGGATCCATCAGGGACCTCCTGGTCCTGATTGCCATTTGGTGGCTATTGCTGGAAGGTGTATTGATGGATATTGTGAGAGAAGATGATCGGGCTTGGGTTCTAGAAAAACCTTGCTGACTAGGCCCTCCTGAATTGCAGAAGACAGGTGAGTAAATAAAACCCAGTGTTCACTTAGCAAAAATAATGATGGATTATCCTCAGCCACTGGAATAAAACATGGTGAAGGAAGAGGTGAAGTGTTCCTGTGAGTGGCTCTGTTGCTTGTCTCCCATTACGCTGAGAGGGGAAACTCCTAATTGTGATTATGTGCAGCTGGAGTTGGTGACCCTGAAGCAACCATTGGCCTTGTTGTAGCTAAAAACAAAGACCTTACTATAAATAGCCACCTGTGATGAGTCATGGATTGAGGTGATATTTCCTGCCATTGAATGCTGTCAATAGTACATACTTGCTTCAATGCTAGTTCCATAGTTTGCTTTGGGGTTGCTCATAATCCTGTTATTCTATTGTGCTAAACGCTCAATGAATGTGAATCTGGTTTGCAGCTCTCTGTGATGCCATGATCCATTCTGCAGCTTAAGACGGGCAAGTGACCTTTGATCAGTGCCACTTTCAGTGCCACTGCATGGCAGCAAGAGGAGGTACATGAGGCTGGCATGGATTAATGTGTCTTCCCCCTTAACCCTTCCCCTGGTCCCCTTCTATCCAGAGGACTTCAGTGAAGTGTAATGACGGATGTGTGAGCGTGGAAAGCACCCAGTGACACAATTATTCATTCAGACCTTTCACATATGGCATGGCTGTGGCTGGAGGCAGTATCATTAAGAACATGGGGACGTTTCCAGGTGATGAATTAAGAATATCACACCATGTGTATTGGCTGAAGTGTCTTTATTCTTAAAGAAAGAATTTTGTATTTATATAGAATCTATCAGGACTTGGAATGTCCCAATGTGCTTTACAGCCAATTCATTACCTTTTGTAATGTAATCACTCAGCCTTTGAGCCACGGTTGATGCCAATATCCCACTGAGAGCACTGACTTTTTGTGGGAAAGTCACTCCCTGTTTGGTTTGTGCCTCCTGCCCCAAAGAATACTCCTGATGTTTGTGCGGAGCAGGAGGTGTAAGGGTTGGAACCTCCCAACACTGGCCAGAATTTTGACCTTGATGGGTGGGCGGGCCCGCCCAACCGGCTTGGCGGCAGGCAGGCAGCTGAACTCTGCCACAGAAACGGGGCCAGCCGCCATTTTGAGTGGGCGGGCCAATTAAGGCCACCCAGCGGCCTGCCCGACAAGAAGCACTATGCGCTTTCTGTGTGAGGGGGGTGGAGGGATTCCTCATCTGTCAAAGTGCGCTCTTTTGCACATGCGCGCAAAGGAGCACACTGCTCCCTGAGACTAAGTGCTGTCTCAGGGAGAGCGCTGAATGTTTAAAAAACTTTAAAAATAGAGAAAGAAAAACATTATTAACATGTCCCCCTCATGTGACACTGTCACACGAGATGGGACATTTTAATAAATATGAGTGAAACTTTAATAAACTTTTAAAAAACTGAGATGAAACCTCATCCCGCCAGTGAATGAAGTTTTATCTGTTTTCAGAAGACCGCTGGGCCTCCTGGCCTGCCCACCAGCCTTAAGCTTGGACGGGCAGGTCTTTCAATGAGCTTAATGATCCTGTCAATGGCCTCAATTGGCCATTGACAGGTCGGCGGGTGAACAGCTGATTTCACTGTCCGCCCGCCTTCCTAAAAATTTAAATGGACTGGGATGACGTTGGGGGGTTCCTCCCAATGTCATCCCATGTCATTTTCCCGTCAGCGAGCGGGCCTTGCCCCCAAATTGCCGACGGGAAAATTCTGGCCACTCTGTGCCATTCAGCTGTACACCTGCTGGGTGCCTGTGTGCTGAATGTGATGGAAGTGGAATTACATTGGTGGATGAGTAATGAGTGCCTGGTGATGTATTGTGTCCATGCTACGCATTCATACACCCTATAATAGGCTCATCTGTTTTCATTTTGATGTAATCCTTGGCCAGACTCTGGGATGTGCGGTGAGATCCGGTTAGGGGCCAGTAACATTTTGTTTAAAGTAGATAAAGGTTGAGATTCAGGACACTTGCTTTTGGAATAAAGCCAGAAGATTCCGCGAGTTTTGAACAAACAAAAAACAATACTTACCAGACAAGTTCCGAAAGATAAAACAATTTACGATTTGTACCTGATACTCTAACATTCAGGGTCAGTGTAATGTACATGTGAATTAACAAGTGAACACACCACACTACAGAGTAAATGACAGATGCAACTAAGATAGAGTCCATGGATTTCTCAAGCACCCACCCAGATGTCAGTTGAAACCAAGTCAAACAATCTCGTTGAAACTCTGTCTCACTAGGGATACCCAGCTTCACCTTTGAAGATCTCTCTCCTTAGAATTCTCTCCAAATGTCGTTCCCACTCGGATGGCTTTAACAATGGCCCACCTCGCAGGGTTTCAATCGTGCCTTCTGAGATTCCTTCTCTCTGGATTCCTGAGTCTGCACTCCAGCCTCTACTTACTCGCATAATTTCAGGTCTTTCCTAGACTGCTAGCTTCACTGAGCTGGCACTGCCCCTGAGTTTCTCCGAATTCCTGTCTCCCGGCTGTATCCATTCATATATGACTCCAAGGGCTTCCACTGAAACCCTCTTTGATTACCAAGGCTTCCCCTGAGCCCTGTCTGGAATACTTCTTGGCTAGCTGACTGCCTCAAACTGACTGCCTCAAGAAGAGATGTTCACTGACCCTTGAACTCATCTGGGGACCAATCAAAACACTCCCAGAGGGTCCCACCTTTGTTACTAGACAGGGACCAATATAATAAGCATTGGAACATCCTGTACCTAAATGTTATAGATTCCTCCGATGGCTAATTTAGCACCTAGGGACACACAGATCAATGGATTTTATGACAGTTTGCTATTGGCCTGTTGTGCGTGTCACAATTCTAGTGTATAATTTTGGATAATTCAAACATTGCATACTCCCAAGATCAATTGGGTATGTTACTTAATCAGGCTGGATATTAGCTTCTAATTTCAAAGCTGTGCAGCCTACATCCTAACTCCCACCCTGTCCTATTTCTGCTCACTGAACTACATTGGCTCCCAGCCCAACAATGCCTCAAATCTAGAATTCTTAACCTTCTTTTCAAATCCTTTGCTGGCCTTGCCCCTCTCAATCTCTGTAATCTCCTCCAGCCTTACAACCCTCCGAGATCACTGCATTCCTCCAATTCTGGCCACTTCAGTTGCCCTGATTTTCATTATTCTACTATAGGCAGCTGTGCCTTCAGCCATGTAGGCTCGAAACTTTGGAATTCCTTTTCAACCTTTCTCTCTCCTTGTATAACCTACCTATTTGATCTATTTGAACCTGTCCTAACATCTCCTTATTTTGTAAATTCACTTTTATATTCACTGTTGGGATTTGATGTTGCTGGCAAGGGTCCACCTCTAATTGCCCTTGAGAAATTGGTGATGAACCCCTTCTTAAATTGCAGCAGTTCATCTAGTACATCCACAGTGCTGTTAGGGAGGGAGTTGAGGATTTTGACACAGTGACAGTGCAGGAGTGGGAATATAGTTCCAAGTCAGAATGGTGAGTAACTTTTTAGGTTGTAGAAGCCATAGGTTTGGAAGGTGCTGTTAAAAAGCCTTGGTGAGTTGCTGCAGTGCATCTTGTAGATGGTACACACTGCTGCTACTGTGCACTGGTGGTGGAGGGAGTGAATGTTTAAGATGGTGGGGAGAATGAATGTTTAAGGTGGGGGATGAGATTGCCAATCAGGCAGGATGCTCTGTCTTCAATGGTTTTGAGCCTCTTGAGTGTTGTTGGAGCTGCACTCATCCAGACAAGTGGAGAGTATTCCACCACTCCTGACTTGCACCTTGTAGATGGTGGACAGGCTTTGGGGAGTCAGGAGGTGAGTTACTCACCACAGAATTCCCAGCCTCTGCCCTCTTGTAGCCAAAGCATTTATGTCCAGTTATGTTAACCCCCAGGATGTTGATGGTGGGGATTTCAATTAGAGATAGTCATTGTCTGGCACTTGTGTGGCATTAATTTCACTTGTCACTTATCAGCCCAAGCCTAAATGTTGTCCAGGTCTTGCTGCATGAGGGCATGGACTGCTTCAGTATCTGAGGAGTCGCGAATGGCGCTGAACATTGTGCAATCATCAGCGAACATCCCCACTTCTGACCTTATATTGGAGGAAGCTCTTCATTTATGGGATGTGGGTGTTACTGGAGAGGCCAGCTCATTCCTAATTGTCCTTGAGAAGGTGGTGGTGAGCTGCCTTTATAAATGCAACTAAGTGGCTTGCTAGACCATTTAAGAGGTCAGCTAAGAGTCACCCACATGGCTGTGGGTCTGGAATCACATGTAGACCAGACTGAACAAGGATGAAAGAGTTCTTTTTGTAACAGACATTAGTGAACTCAATGAGTTTTCACAATAATCCATTATTTTCATAGTTACAGATACTAGCTTTTTTTTCTAGATTTTGTTCAATTAATTAAATTTTAAATTCCTCATATGAGCATATGAACATACAAATTAGGAGCAGGAGTAGGCCATTCGGCCCCTTGAGCCAGCACCGCCATTCATTAAGATCATGGCTGATCTGATTTTAATCTCAACTCCACATTGCCACCTACCCCCGATAACCTTTCACCCCCTTGCTAATCAAGAATCTATCTACCTCTGCCTTTAAGATATTCAAAGACTCTGCTTCCAAAGTTTCAAAGATTCACGACCCTCTGAGTGGAAAAAAAAATCACCTCATCTGGTATAAATGGGCGACCCCTTATTTTTGAACAGTGACCCCAAGTTCTAGATTTTTCCACAAGAGTAAACATCCTCTCCACATGCACTCTGTCAAGACCCCTCAGGATCTTATGTTTCATTCAAGTCACCTCTTACTCTTCTAAACTCCAGCAGATACAACTCTAGCCTGTCCAACCTTTCCTCATAAGACAACCTGCCCATTCCAGGCATTAGTCTCGTAAACCTCTGAACTGCTTCCAACACATTTACACCCTTCCTTAAAGAAGGAGACCAATACTGTACACAATACTCCAGATGTGGTCTCACCAATGCCCTGTATAACTGAAGCATAACATCTCTACTTTTGTATTCAATTCCCCTTGCAATAAATGATAACATTCTATTAGCTTTCCTAATTATTTGCTGTACCTGCATACTAGCCTTTTGTGATTCAGCTGCCATGGTGGGATTTTGAATCATACCTATAGGTTATTAGTCCAGGTCTCTAGACTACTTGTCCAGTAACATAACCACTATGCTAGTGTACCCCTCATTGTGGGGATTCCTAATTGGCTCCTGTGAAGGACATTTTTACTATGTTGTTGGCCATATATAAATTTAAGCGATTGTTTATTCTTTTTCTGTTTCAATTACAGAGATTTTGATTCTCTTAAGAAAGAAGATGTCTATGAGAATAATAAGTTGGTAAGTAGCACATTCTGTATGAAAAGGAGGAACTGTTCTTGTTAAGTTTTCTTTCATGGATAGTTTTGTGTTGGATGCTTCTGGGCACATTTACATCCCCTGTGAAGCATTATGGGAAATGGAATGTTTCTCCACACCATTTCTGACTTCTGTGCTGGAAGTCCGCGGGTGCAAGTCTCTGTACGAATTTGAACACCTAATTTAGGCTGAGGCTTTAGTGTGATACTGTTTTGTTGGAGGTGCCATCTTTCCGGTGCAATGTTAATCCAAGGCTCTGTTGCTGGTTCTGGGGGATGTAAAAGATCTTGTGTCAATACTGGAAGAAGGACATTGAGTTCTTCTGGTTTCCTGGTCAACATTCTTCCCTCAAACCAAAAACAGATTTACTGGGCATTCAAATCTTCTGCTGCTTGTGGGACCTCAGACATGCCAACTCTCACAAATTGTCACGAGAGACATGATTTCTCAGTCAATTTAGCGTTCACTTGTGATCTCGTGAAAGGGCTGTGAAATCTTGGGATTTTTCTGCTGAGGATGTTTGCGGAGCTGTGTTGACTGGGTCATTGACTGGCTGATTGACAACCGGGCTATAGGCGGCAGCTTTGCAAGACCCTGAAGCTGCTGCTGGTTATTTTTTTTAAAGGGGGTAAACATCCCATGGGGGCCAGTGGTAACTGCCACCATCTCATTTAGAATAACTTGGATTTGGAGGTAATAATAGTTACTCCACTGTAGATAGCTGTATTTTTTGCATATTAATACATTAAGCTGGAACACGTGAGTTAGGTTTCATCCTATAAGGAGGCAGCAGTTTCAACCAATAGTCACTGTGGTGGGATGGGGGAACTCCCTCGAACACATGTGGGGAGAACAGGTTGGACTTTTACAAAGTTTTTAAATTAAGCATTTTCAGAAGCAGTAATTAGCTTTTGTAAAGGACACTAACCTGTTAGTGATTAAATAAGCCACTAATGAAGCTTATACATCAACTATCAATCTATCTGATGAAGAGTCATACGGACTTGAAACGTTAACTCTGTCTTCCTCTCCACAGATGCTGTCAGACCTGCTGAGTTTTTCCAGCTGTTTTTGTTTTTGATTCAGATTTCCAGCAGCCGCAGTATTTTGCTTTTAACTATCAATCTATATTGGTTCATGTTAGTAAAAAGATTGGAACTCCTGATTTTATACCAAATCTGTTGACTTTCAGAAGTTTGCCTCTTGATTTACGAGACATTCGGTTTGGCGTGCCTGGGATCTTGCTGCGCATAATTTTGTTTTTTATTCATTCTTGTGATGTGGGCATTGCTGGCAAGGCTGGCATTTATTGCCCAACCCCACTTGTTCTGAGAAGGTGCTGGTGAGTCAGCTTGAACATTTGGTAGCGTTCCTGATGTAGCTGAATGGCTCGTCAGCCCACTTCAGACAGCGGTTAAGAGGCAGCCACCTTGGCATGGACTGGAGCCACATATAGGCTCAGACCAAGTAAGGATGGCAGCTTTACTTCCATAAAGAAACCCATGCATTGGGTTAAAAATCTGGGAAAATGGACTCCAACATAAGTCACTGTCTTCAGAAAAGGGGAGAAGATTGGGGAGGAAGGAGAGGGCAGCTGCGATTATTATAATATCAAAGTTCAATCCTTTTGCAGAGGACACATCCAGGCTTTGCCATTGTTATCATCACAGTCCCTGATAAGTAGGGTTGCCAACTCTGAATGGATATCTTGGACGTATTCTTGGAGGTTTCATCACATGACCTCCTGTCTCCACCCACCCAGCCCAACCAGCCTTTTGTTCCATTGCCAGAAAGAAAGTGAATAAAACACAATTTAAAAAAAATGCTCCTGTGATTTTCTCTTGCTTGCCGCAGTGTTTATGAGATTAATTATTAATCCCTGGTTACGCCAGGAAGGTGAGAAACCCTGGGCATGAGTAACACTTTGATCTCCACTTTTGATTTAATGGCCAGGATCTTTAGGTCGGCGAGCGGGAGGCGGGGCCCGCTCGCCGACGTGTAAAATGATGCGGGATGATTCGGGCGGAACTCCTGACGTCACCCTGCGTCATTTCAACTTTCAGGTTGGCAGGGGTGCAGCCGAATCAGCTGTGTGCCCGCCGACCTATCAACGGCCTATTGAGGCCATTTAAAAAGTAATTGACTTAATTAATGGACCTACCCGTCCAACCTTAGGGCTGGCGGGAAGGCTGGGAGCCCTGGCGGGCTTCAGAAAAAGCATGAAACCTTATCCATGGGCAGGATGAAGTTTCATGGGGGGTTTTAAAAATTTTAATAAAGGTTAGAGGTAAAGTGATGGACATGTCCCAACTCATGTGAGGGGACATGTAAGGGAAATTTTGTTTCTGCTCCTTGACCATTTTTAAATTTGGCGCCGATCTCCCAGAGGCAGCCCCTAGCCTCAGGGAGATGAGTGTGCTCTTTAGTGCGCATGCGCAAAAGAGCGCACTCTCGGCTGAGGGATTCCAGCCCCCTTCCCCGCCCGCACAGGGACTGCATAGCGCTTCCTGGTGGACGTCATGCTGGGCGGGGCCTTACTTGGACCACCCACGTAAAATGGCGGCGCGCCCCCGATTGGGGGTGTCGATTGGAGGCGCGAGCGGCCCTGCACTTCCCCCCCCAATAGGGGGGAAAATTCTCCCCAGTGTGTCTAATAAAAAATACACATTCTTCTCTTGTCCCATGTGTTCCTGTGAATCACACACATTGCATAATATTATAGAAAAAATAAATTGTTGATTAATTGAATATTGACACTGATGCAAAGCCCAGATAGATTCTTTTCTGCCAGGCTGCTCTTTATTTGGCTTCTTAAACTTTTATCTTTCCCTCCCACCCGCCACCTCTCTAATCTGGAAATGCTAAAGTCACCCAGTAATCGCACAAGACTTATCCAGATGGAACGGAGGCTGGTAACTAGGGCAAAGGTACATCTCAACCATGATGTAACTGAATAGGAGAGCAGCCCTGATTGGCTGAATGGCTTTGACAGCCAATGGCTCTGTGAATTTATCATAAGGATTATGTGCTGGATTCAAAGGTCATCTTCAAGCATAAAGAAAGACTTGCATTTCTGTGGAGACTTTCACGGCCTCAGGATATCCCAGAATGCTTTTTATGTTCATTACTATTGTTAAGTAGGAAGTGTGACAGCCAAATTTGCACAAAGTCAGCTTCCATAAACAGAAATGTAATAATGATCAGATAATCTATTTTACTGATGTTGAATGAGGAGTAAATATTGACCTGGGTACTGGGGAGATCTCCCCTTCTTTTCTTCAAAATAATTCCATGGGATCTTTTATTTCCGTCTGAAAGAGTGAAAGGGGGCATTGGTTTGACATCTCCTCTGATAGACGACACTTCCAACAGTGTAGCATTCCCTCAATTGCTTCACTGGAGTGCCAGCCTAGATTTTTGTGCTCATGTCCCTGGAGTGGAACGTGAACATATAACCTTTTGACACAGGTAAAGGTGCTGTGGCTCAGTGGGTAGCACTCTCTCTGCCCTTTTAAAGAGGCACTGCACCTGTGTGGGAGAAATACTTTGGAAATCATTGCGTGCCAGTGTGGTAATGCTGTGTCCAAGCAGCGTTTATATCTTTGTGTAAATGCATGGAAACCTGTTTATCTGACACTTTGCCTATTTGACTTATTGCGTAATTATGGTTGAACTTTGCTTTCAATCCTTTTTGCAATTTTTTATTGATGTGAGTTATTTAGCAAACAAATGAAAAGCATCTGTTCGGTAACTCTCTTGATCCTATTTGGATTGCTGTGCACTGTTCCAGTCACCTAATCACAGGAAGGATGTCACTGTCCTTGGCTCCAGCAGTGAAGATGATTCCAAGCACAGGAATTTGAGGTACATGGGGAAAAAAGATCTGTGGATTCCTTTTTTGGAAAAACATGGTGCTTTCTGCTGGTCTAATTCAGCTTTATGAAAAATATTTGGCAAAAAACATAAATCAAGGCCAGTGGTTTGCTCTGGTAAAGTTTCAACTAGTAGGAATCACAGGTCACAAGTGGAGTGTATATAGAATGGGTCAGGAGGGACCTGAGCCCAAATTATATGGAACAAATCATCAAGGATGGCTTTGGAAACGAGTGGATCAAGAAGATTTTAAAATCATAATATCTTGCAGCATAGAAGCAGGCGATTTGCCCCAAAGAGTTATCCAATTACTCCCATTCCCCTGCTCTTTCCCAATAATTCTGCAAACTTTAGTTGCCTTTTTGAAGAGAAATGGGATTGAAGTGTGTGAGTTGAAACTTGGGGCCCGATTTAAAAATATCACTAGGACCCGGATGCAGAAGTCCCGCCCCCATTTCCAGCAGATCCAATTTTTGCTAGGAGGGGTGCATGACTCACATAGGTGGTAAACCTGAACTCAGCAGGGCCACTTGAACTTAGTGCTTAGTTCAAATAATTACCATTTTGGCTGTTGCAAGGGCCTTGACCTGCAGTGTGGGAGTTAGACATTGATGGAGTAGATGTAAATCCTCTTAAAGGGCAGATAAGGTGTGTTTAAGTGTCAGGATCTGAATTTTTTTTTAAGTTCCCTACTCTTTAAACTTGGGAAACAAAGGCTTAAGCTGTCAGTGAGGGTTTAAAAATAAACCCTCTGCTGGACTGCGTTGATTGACAGGCCATCTGGATTAGGTTAGAAAAAAGAATTACCATCTGGTCGTGCAATTTCACTAGATGTCTTTTTTGGCATTTCCCCAAGGCCTATTATTATGCCATTATGGATGTTTAGCTGAGTTTCAAAAGGTTCAATTATCTCAGCAGGGAGTTCTGAGTTCACAGCTTAAAGAGGCTAGTTAAGGACTAGTTGTCGTTGATATGGAGTCTGAATAGAAGTGTGTTTATTTTTATAAGAGATCAACATCTTCAGGAGATTTAAAAGTTTTGAATGGGGTTCTTGAATGGGAGTTTTTTCACTGGCAAGTGTGTATGAGTGAGAGCTGTATTAGATTGTGAGGAGTTTTTTTTATTCCTATATGGCTCGTGAGGTCTGCCCATTATGGATGCTGGTTGAGTGGCTATGGAGGGGGCTTGGGGGTATGAGGGGGCTTAGGGGTGGCATGGGGGTATGAGGGGGCATTGGGGCTGGGTAGGACATGAGTTGGCATGAAGGGGTATTGGGGTAGGGGAGAGAGTGAGGAATTGGGTGTGGGCATCAGTAGTCATGGGGTTATGAGGGGTTGGGGGCGTGTGTTGGCATGGAGGTGGCATGGGGTTTGGGGTTTGGGGGACTATGGGAGGACGGTGGGGGAGTAAGTGGGGTCAGCATTGAGGAATGAAGGCCTAACAATACCTAAAACAACTTGGACAAAATTCCAGAGAGCCAACGCCTCCTTGGCACTCGCCCAATCTGTGGCCACCTAGGATCTGCTTCTGGGGTCGGTGGGCCCGACTCGATTCCACCCCCTCACCCCCCCCCCCCCCCCCCCCCCCCCCCCCCCCCCCACCTCCCCTCACGCCCAGAGCAAAAATCGGTTTTAATGGGGCCCTTTAAACTGAGGCAGGTCTGACGAGTTGGGAAATTTTGCGACCCAAGCTGCTGACATCAGCAGTGAAAACCTGGTCCTTATTTTTAAATACATTTATAGGGCTAATCCCCTCTCCCTGCTCTCCAGTGTCTCATACTATGTTCTTACAAGTAGGTTCAGGCTTAGGGCAGCCCCATTTCATCACAATTTGTGCTCTGGGTGTTGTTTCATTAGTGACCTAATTCTGTGTCTCAGTGGGCAACCCACTCACCTCTTAGTCAGAAACTTGTGGGTTCAAGTTCCTTTCCAGAGGCTTGAGCACAAATCCACGTTAACATTTCCAGAGAGGATGCTACACTGCTGAATGTGCTTCTTTCAGATAAGACATCAAACCCCCTAAGGTCACGTCTGCCTTTTGAGGTGGCTGCCAAAGATCCCAAGGCATAATTTTGAAGAAGAGCAGGGAGTTCTCCCTGGTATCCCGCCCGTTATTTATCTCTCAGCCAACACTTAAAACAAAAGATTTGGATCTTTATTGCATAACAGTAAACCCTCAGTAAAAGTGTGACAGAGAGCAAAGGAACTCCCTGCTCCTTTCATAGTCAGCAACTGGCTCTTGCACAGTCAAACAAAGGAGCAGAAGTTGGCCATTCAGCCCCTTGAATCTGTTCTGCCACTCAATTTGATCATGTTTGTTTTAACTCTACCAGTCAAGGTTCCATATCCCTCAGTACTTGTGCCTAACAAAAATCTACCAATCTCAGCTTGGAAATTTTGGAATTGATTCCCAGCTGCAAGATCTTTTTGGGGAGAGAGTTCCCGATTTTCACCCTTCTTTAAACTTGGGAAACAAAGGCTTAAGCTGTCAGTGGAGAAGTGCTTCCTGACACGTCACCCCTAAACAACAAAGCTCTAATTTGGGGTTTTTTTGCAGCCAGTCATCATTTAGTGTAAACCTGTTGGTCTTTGTTTCTTTGAAAACTCTTTTCCTCACTGGATCTTCTGTCCAGGGTTAGTGGACACTCTGCAGCAGTTAACGCTGTGAGTCTTGGCTGTGCTATCTCATTGAATACCACCCATTATGATGGAAAGAAAATGCCTGCAACTCTATATTGCCCTTAATGACCTGGAGGTTCCCCAAAAATCTTTGCAACCAATGATTTTTTTTCTCTCTGTCCATGGGATTTGGGCATATTGTCCATCTCTAATTGTTCTTGAGAAGATGATGGTGAGCTGCCTTCTTGAACCGCTGCAGTCTATGTGGTGTAGTACTGTTAGGAAATGAGTTCCAGGATTTTGACCCAGTGACAGTGAAGGAACGACGATATAGTTCTATGTCAGGATGATATGTAGCCTGGAGGGGAACTTGCAGTGGTGGTGTTCCCTATGCACCTACTCACTTGACCTTCTAGGTGATAGAGGTTGTGGGTTTGGAAGGTACTGTCGAAGGAGTTTCAGAGAGCTGTTGCAGTGCAGATTGCAGTTGGTACACACTGCTGCCACTGTGCATCATTGGTGGAGGGTGTGAATGTTTACAGTGGTAAAATACTTTTTTGAAGTGTGGTCACTGCTGTAATGTAGGAAATGCTGCAGCCAATTTGTGCACAATAAGGTCCCACAAACAGCAATGAGCCACATCTGATATGCATCACTGCCCTGCACAAAATGTCGCGAACGCTTGTGTGGATGTTTATTCGCCATGGTTTATGAGTATTCCAGCCTTGGACAGCACTGAGGAGGATTCACAATCTCTTCTCATGAACCTCACTCCCTCCTGTTCTCCACCTTCGTGACCTCTGATTAACGGGGCAGTTCCCTCTATTCTGAATGTGAGACAGGAAGTTGCCCAATCGTGGACATACTTTTTATTACTGGATGTCAGTTGCTAAAGTGAGGGGTTAATTACTTGAGGAATTATGTTAAGAAATTTGATCAAAGGAAAGCAGTTGTAATGAGCAGAGTGTTTATGATGCTATCTTCTGCATGTTAATCCACTTCCATTCCACCATGTGACCCCTCCCAATCAGCATCGATTTGGGATTGTTTGCTGACTAAGTGCCTGAAACAGAAAGTGCTCCATTTGGGTTAATGAACACAGAATTTATCAAACCTAATGGATAATTCCAATGCCCATCAGGAAAACTCCAAATACCTGGTTCATTCTACTCTTGTCAAATTCTTATAATTTGACCAATTCAGTGAGCAGTGATCCTGAGCTGACTGAAATGGGCAAATATATTGAATCTGTGAACGGGAAGTTCAAAGCCTTCGTGAAACTGAAAGTAAACCTCTTAACAGACTTTGAACAATGAATAAGTTTTGACCTGACCTTGTCAGATTCCTAGATACAGTCGGAGCTGTTGCACAATGCATGGAAAATTGTGCAAGTTCAGGCCCTGAACCTGAAGTCCCGCATTCCCTCTCATTCATCCTCTTCAAGCCCAAAACAGCTTAGGAGACAATGGTTGGAGGAGGATGGGGTCGACCTTGTTAAAACTACAGTTGTGATAAGGAATGATAACACACCATGGTCATAGTTACAGAGAATGCTATTTGTGACTTGTGGTTCCTTAGAATTGTGTAGAATGTACAACACAGAAACAGGCCATTCAGCCCAACTGGTCCATGCTGTTGTTAATGCTGCAGATTGGCCCCTTCCACCCTACTTATCAGCACAGCCTTCTGTTCCTTTTTCCCTCATGCTTAAGAGAAAAAATGGACCTGTTTGGAAATCTGACTCTTGGAGGATATTCTCCTATTGGAAAAAATGTTGCCTAAATTTTTCCAGATCTTTTGACTTTCTTAGCATTTACCTGGGTCCTGTTTTAATTGAATGTGGAACACAGAGGAAGAATGTTTATCTAGTTCCTCCATACTTCTGAAAATCTTAAAGGCCTTTATCTAGATCCCCACACCCAGAGAGTGAAGTCCCAGGAGCAGGCCATCTATCCTTACCACTCAGTTCTCAAGGTTGATTGCTTTTGCCTTGCCTGACATAAACTAATTTGGCGTCAATCTAGAATTAAGATCAGTTACAGATTGGGCACAGCCATTGTTACCATTTCATTATATTGCTCGGGCATTCTGAGTAAGTGACTGCTTTCAGACTGCAGATTTGGCCAAGAGGTCACGTGTTTTTGTGTAGTCAATCAATTGGATGTGTGGGTGGAGGCCTGGAGCCCAGAGGTTAGCTCCAAGGGTACACACAGTTTCCTTGAGACACTGGTAGCAGTGTAAAGTTATGAGGATTTGTCTTGTGAAGTGCACAGGCTTGCTCCCAAACAAGCACCACAAGTTGAGATTAAGATGAGCCTTAACTTGTGTTTCACACATCTGAAACACGATTGCTCACTTGCAGACATCAGCTCAACAGCTCCTGGCACTGAGCAGCTCATTGTCTCTGCTCCAGACGGGGTCATTGATATTTCTGCCATTCACCTTGCCCCTGTATTGTACATTCAGACCTTGTCCATGTTCTGAGTATGTGTTCCTCGTTGATTTGTATAAAGCTAAACAGAGAGGCTGAATGATTCAACGTAAACACTGGCTTCCTCTTCACTCACAACCCAATATATTGCATTCACTTTCTTGAAGGATCACAATAGAAAACTCAAACAAGCCTACCCCATGTTCAACTAATCTTATCTCCAAAACAAAAACAGAATTACCTGGAAAAACTCAGCAGGTCTGGCAGCATTGGTGGAGAAGAAATCAGTTAACGTTTCGAGCCTTCATGGCCCTTCGGCAGAACTGATTTCTTCTCCGCCGATGCTGCCAGACCTGCTGAGTTTTTCCAGGTAATTCTGTTTTTGTTTTGGATTTCCAGCATCCGCAGTAGCTTTTAGCTTTTTGTTTTTAATCTTATCTCCACCTGCTTACCATACCATAAATCTCTTCTCTCTGAAAACCCACTGAGCGACTTCTCGAGCGCATTTAATTTGTCTGCTTTCCCTTCCCCAGAGACGCACACAACCAAATACAGGTAACTCATACAATTCAAAATCAAATACAGAGAATCTCATAAATTACAGAGTACAAAAGCAAGGAGGTTATGGCAAACCTTTATAAAACACTGGTTTAGCCTCAGCCAAAAGTATTGTGTCCAGCTCTGGGCACTGCACTTTAGGAAGGGTGTGGAGCTTTTAGAGAGGGTGCAGAAAAGATTTACAAGAATGGTTCCTGGGATGGGAGAGTTCAATTACATGGATAGATGGTGAAGCTGGGGCTGTTCTCCTTAGAGAAGAGAAGGTTGAGAGGAGATTTGATGGAGGTATTCAATATCTTGAGGGGTCTGGACAGAGTATATGGAGAGAAACTGTTCCCGCTGGCGGAACAGTTGCGAACCAGCAGACACTGATTTAAGGTAAGTGGCAAAAGAACCAACAGTGACCTGAGGGAAAACTTTTTTTTTATGCAGCGAGTGGGTTAGAATCTGAAATGTTGAGAATGTGGTGGGGGCAGATTCTGTGGTGGGTTTCAAAGGGGAATTGGATAACTATTTGAAAAGAAGAAATTTGTAGGACAACATGGAAAGGCAGGGAGTGATGGCGACTAGCTGAGTAGCTCTTACAGAGAGTTGGCACAGACACGATGAATCAAATGGCCTTCTTCTGTACTATCACCGTTTTATGGTCTGCTACAATTTCAGACACCTCATACATTGTAAAATACAGTATTTAATGTTCCAAAACCAAATATAGCTCTTTAGAGATTACAAAATTGCAGCATTTTCAGTGTTGATAATTTATTGAAAACAAATTTAAAAAATAACTTTTTGATAAGTTTTCCTTTGCTAGATTGAACTGTACATTGGGAGCTCAAATTTGATTGGTAAATAATAAGTTTTTATATTTTCATAAATATTTCTTAATAAATAAGCAGAAATGCATGATTGGCAAATGAAGAATTCTAATATCATTATAAAACTGCCCTGAATCGTTGCAATATTAATTAAACTGTGTGTTAAAGTAACCACAATTTTGTTATTAATTTTTTCATGTACTAGAGGTGACAATTACTGTGAGTTCATCATTTAACAGGGAGTGTAGAGTCTCTGTTCGCTATATGTCAGTGCAGAGGGAACACCCACATTTCTGTAGAGTTTTGAAATGAGCTTCGTAAAGCAATTAAGTTCTTTATTTCTATTTTTAAATAACTCACTTGGATTTAGAAATGAAATTCCAGACTGTAATCATTAGTGGCCTCTTTGCCCCAGAGTCGTTAGTTAAAGTATAATGGGGAACATAAATTTGTCTGTATAAATATCACTTGTTTTTGGCCAATAAATCTTGGATTGCAATGCTTTGGTGACTCGAATAATAAGTATATTGCTTGCTGGGGAAATTACAAAGCAGTAAGGAGTCAGGTCAGATCCCTGGTCTGGGGTCAGTTAGCTGACGATCAGCTGGGGTGGGGCGTGCACTCGAGAGAAATTCACCAAAGAGAGTGTGTGTGTGGAAGTGTGTATGACGGAGCCATAGAGTCATTATGGCACAGAAGGAGGCCATTTGGGCCATTGAGTTTTTGCTGGCTTGCTGTAGAGCAACCTAATCAGTCCCATTCCCCAGCCCTATCCCTGTAACCCCGCAAATTTATTTCCCTCAAGTGTCCATCCAATTCCTTTTTGAAATCTTTCATCGTTTCTGCTTCCATCATCCTCATGTGTAGCAAGTTCCAACTCGCTATGTAAAAAGAGTTCTTCCTCACATTCCCCCTGCATTCTTACCCAAAACCTTAAATATGTGTCCCCTATTCCTTGTATCATCAGCTAATGGGAGTGGCTTTTCTTTATCTACCTCATCTAAACCTGTCATAATCTTTTACACCTCTCAATCTCCTTTGCTCCAAGGAAAACAACCCTAGCTTCTCCAAACTAACCTTGTAGTTAGAATCCCTCAACTGTTCTGGTAAATCACACGATGGGCTGAAGGGCCTCTTTCTGTGATGTAAAACTTTAAATCTCCTCTACACCTTCTCAAGGACCCTCACATCTCTCCTGAATGCACAATTTTCCAGCCGTGGCCTAACCAGAGGTTTATTCAAGTTCAGCATAACTTCCATGCTTTCGTCCTCAATACCTCTATTTATGAAGTCCCAAGATCCCATATGCTTCTCTGACTATTCTCTCAATATGTTCTGGCATCTCACACTTCTCCTTTGTATTAAATTCCATCTGTCAACTGTCTGTCCATTCTGATAATTTATCCACATCTTATTGCAGCCTATTGATATCATCCTCACTGTATGCCATTTCTCCAAGTTTAGAATCATTGGCAAATTCTGAAATTTTACTCTGAATTCCAATGCCCAAGTTATTTATATATCAAAACAGCAGTGGTCCTAGCACTGTAACAGCAGTGGTCCTAGCACTGTAACAGCAGTGGTCCTAGCACTGTAACAGCAGTGGTCCTAGCACTGTAACAGCAGTGGTCCTAGTACTGTAACAGCAGTGGTCCTAGCACTGTAACAGCAGTGGTCCTAGCACTGTAACAGCAGTGGTGCTAGCACTGTAACAGCAGTGGTCCTAGCACTGTAACAGCAGTGGTCCTAGCACTGTAACAGCAGTGGTCCTAGCACTGTAACAGCAGTGGTCCTAGCACTGTAACAGCAGTGGTCCTAGCACTGTAACAGCAGTGGTCCTAGCACTGTAACAGCAGTGGTGCTAGCACTGTAACAGCAGTGGTGCTAGCACTGTAACAGCAGTGGTCCTAGCACTGTAACAGCAGTGGTCCTAGCACTGTAACAGCAGTGGTTCTAGCACTGTAACAGCAGTGGTCCTAGCACTGTAACAGCAGTGGTCCTAGCACTGTAACAGCAGTGGTCCTAGCACTGTAACAGCAGTGGTCCTAGCACTGTAACAGCGGTGGTCCTAGCACTGTAACAGCGGTGGTCCTAGCACTGTAACAGCGGTGGTCCTAGCACTGTAACAGCGGTGGTCCTAGCACTGTAACAGCGGTGGTGCTAGCACTGTAACAGCGGTGGTGCTAGCACTGTAAAAGCGGTGGTGCTAGCACTGTAACAGCGGTGGTGCTAGCACTGTAACAGCGGTGGTGCTAGCACTGTAACAGCGGTGGTGCTAGCACTGTAACAGCGGTGGTGCTAGCACTGTAACAGCGGTGGTCCTAGCACTGTAACAGCGGCGGTCCTAGCACTGTAACAGCGGCGGTCCTAGCACTGTAACAGCAGCGGTCCTAGCACTGTAACAGCGGTGGTCCTAGCACTGTAACAGCGGTGGTCCTAGCACTGTAACAGCGGTGGTCTTAGCACTGTAACAGCGGTGGTGCTAGCACTGTAACAGCGGTGGTGCTAGCACTGTAACAGCGGTGGTCCTAGCACTGTAACAGTGGTGGTGCTAGCACTGTAACAGCAGTGGTGCTAGCACTGTAACAGCGGTGGTCCTAGCACTGTAACAGCAGTGGTCCTAGCACTGTAACAGCAGTGGTGCTAGCAGTGACCCTTGGGGAACACCACTGTCTACTATCCTCCAGTCTGACAAACCATTTACCATGACTCACTGTTTTCTGTCCTTAAGCGAATTCTTCACCCAAGCGAACACTGACCCTCCTATTCCCTGAGCTTTAATTTTCTTAATCAGCCTTTTATGTGGTACTTTGTCAAACACATTTTTAAAATCCATATAGACACCATCCATTGCTTTTCCGTCAATTTTCTCTGTTACTTCATCATAAAATTCAATTAGATTAGTCAAGTCTGTCTTTTACAAATCCGTGTTGGCCCTCTCTAATTAACTCAAACCTCCAGGTGCCTGTTGATTTTATTTTCCCATATTTATTGGGCAGAATTTTCTGCCTGTCGGGTGGGCGGGCCTGACCCGATCTCTGCCCGATCCCCTCCGGAGAAGCAGGTCCCGCCGCCATTTTAAGTGGACGGGCCAATTAAGGCCCACCCAGCGTGACGTCCGGCGGGAAGCGCTATGCACTCCCTGTGCGGGCGGGGGGGATTCCCCAAAAGCTAAGAGCTGCCTCAGGGGGATCGCTGACACTTTGAAAAATATTAAAAATAGAGAAAAAAAATTCCCTAACATGTCCCCCTCATGTGACAATGAGATGGGACATATTCATAATTTACCTAATAACTTTATTAAAATTTTTGAAACCCTGCATGAAACCTCATCCCGCTGCTGGATGAGGTTTCATGTTTTTTCTATTCCCCGCCGGGGCTCCTGGCCTGCCCACCAACCTTAAGTTTGGACGGGCAGGTCGTTTAATCGTTTAAATGGTCCTGTCAATGGCCTCAGTTGGCCATTGACAGGTCGGCGGGTCCACAGCTGATTTGGCTGCGGCCCCACCTTCCTGAAAATTTAAATGGGGCAGGATGACATCGGGGGTTCTGCCCAACATCATCCCGCGTCATTTTACACGTCAGCGAGTGGGCCCCGCCCCCTGCTCGCTGACGGCAAAATTCTGCCCATTGTTTCTAAAACCTTGGCTACCACTGATATTAAAATTGACTGCCCTGTAGTTACTAGGAAGTGTCTGTATGTGTAGATTTAAATAGAAATTACAACATGGAAATGGCCTAATTAACCTGTGTTGGTGTTTATCCTCCACACAAGCAGCTCTGCTTTCCTTCAACCACCTGTTGTTAGATGTTGACCTGGTCTCTGCCTCAATCATTAACTGTGTACACTCCTCTGTGTAACAATCCTTCTGTCCTCAATGCCTCTATAATCGATGCCCATTTATTTTGGACCCTTCGATCATCAGAGACAGTGAGCTGAGTTTTTCCTCTGGGAATGGGAAACAGAAGTCAGGACTGCTTCCGGGTCCTGACCCCACCACCATGAACAGGGGGAAACAGTCACTGGCTGGGTTTTGATGGGGGCGCCCCATTAATTAGCATGGTGACAGGTTCTCTGTCCAATTCAGGGTGATGGGTGACTCTTGAAGCTGGAGAGCCAATCAGAGGACTTCCAGCTTGAGGGGAGCAACCAACTGCAGTAGAGGACAAGTAACTGAGAGGATTCATCAACATGGAGGCGCCCTCTCACCAACTTTTCTGAAACTTAAATAAAAAATAGTTCCTGCAGCAGGGGCCACCACTGTGGTGTGGAGGGTGGGAGGGAGTGGGAGAAGGAGTGATGTGTGGGGATGTTGGAGGGAATCCTTCTACAGGGTGGACTGTGGCAGGTAGGGAGTGCCTCTAGGCTTGCCTGGAATGCTTGCCCCTTGGCCTGCTGCTGGGTACCCGCCTCCAGGAACGCAAACTGGGGAAACTGAAAACTGACTGGAAAATGCCAGTCAGCTGCCTTTAATAGGCCTTAACAAGACTAAATGATCCTAATTGGCTACCTGCTGGCTGGGCATGGATAGCTCTGCCACCTCCAAACCCACCTCTGCCAAATTAGCTGGTGCCGGGAATAGCATTGAGAAACTGGCATGCTATTGGTGCTGCTATTTTCAGGCCTTGTTCATCCTCATTATCACCCTCAGCAGGGCCCGAAAATACAGCCCAGTGCATTTATAGCCGTTCACCCACATGGTGCCCTGGTCAATCTGTGGTGTAACTTCCTTGGCTTGACCGATGGAGGGTCTCTTAGTTTCAATGTCCCTTCTGTACCCCTGGCACACCTCTCACCTCAACCTCTCAACTGAGTTTTGCAAAGGGATGTGGAAGATGGAGGTGGAAGAGAAATTTGTCCCTCAGGATGATGGAAGGAGGCTGCCCCAGTCCTGATGGAGGACCCAGCATGATCCATTCACTTCTCTTTCCCATCCAGCTGTTGACTGACCTGCTGTGCATTTTCCACATTTATTTCCCTTAACTGACTGGAGCAGCTGTGTGAGTAATTGGAGATCAGTGGGAATAAAGTTTGAACATTGTTAATCTCTGGAAGCTGGTGTTTTTAATGTGCTTGAGGAATATTTCCTTTTAATTCTCTGTGTTTCCTTCCTTTTACAGCATACTTCTGACTGATGCTGACAAAAGAACTTGCATTTTTATAGCCTATTCATGACCTCAGGATCTCCTAATGTATTTTACAGCCAATGAAGTATTTTTGAAGCTTAGTCACAGTTGTAATGTAGGAGTCACAACAACCAATTTGAACACAGCAAGATCCAACAACCTGAATGTGATAATGATTAGATAATTTTCTTAGTTGTGTTGGTTGAGGGATAAATATTGGCCAGAACAACAGGGAGAACTTCCCTGTTCTTTATAGTGCCAGGGGATCTTTAATGTCCACCTGAGAGCATGGAGAGGTCTTCGTTTTTAAAGAAATCTCATTTGAAAAGCAGCACTTCTGAGAGTGCAGCACTCAAACAGTTCTTCACTGGACTGTCATTCTAGATTTCTGGTGCTTAGGGGCAGGATTTTCCTGGAGGCTTTGGGACTTTGATGTCGGGACCAAATGGGGGTCCTGAGACCGCCCTTTCCAGGTGTTAGATTGGGGGAGCTATTTTCCTGGGGACAGCCTCCTAATTAGCTGCCTTCTCGCCAGCCATTAAATTAAGGATGGCGAGTGGGTTCCTGATGCTGCCAGCCACATAAGGGGGCTGGCAGCTCTAGATCCTTGGCAACCCCACCGGGAGAGGTGGGTGCTGCTAAGGTGGGTAGGAACCTCAAGGGCACAAACTTAAAATACAAATTCAGTGGGGCTAAGCAGGCAGTCCCCTCAGAGTGGGGTGGAAACCCCTCCTTCTGATGGCAGGGTTTGAGTGTGGCCTTTGTAGCCGGCAGACCCCTTTTTAAGGGTTGGAGCCTCCAGCTTGGATTGCTTTCCTCCCTCAGACTGCCACAGGGTGGTCACCTCCGTTAAGCTGGCGGCCTCTGCTTTCAGCGAGAGCCTCTCTAGCAGTGAACTCTCTAAATTGCCTCTAACTGGGGGCCTTAATTATTTGACTTCCTCGGTTCAGTGGGCGGCAGATCAACATCTTGGCCTGCCTCCGGGAAACTTCCCCTGTAACGGGAATGTGTCCCGATGGGGCTTTCCATTAGTTCTCTAGCCCTCCTGCCAACCCTGGGTCTGGGAAAATTCAGCCTTAATTCTGGAGTTTCTGGTTCTGAGATGAGAGTGCTGAGCCACAGCTAACATCTGAAATCTTTGTAAGAGAACTTATTTATGATTTTGTGAGAATGACTCATCCGACGACATCTTTATCTCCACTTCGTCTCACTAGATTTTGTTTTGGGTTTAAATTCTCGAGGGCGTTTGCTGAGCACCAGCTTGTTTTGTTGGAAACTTTTTTTCCTGCTGAGTTTAAAAAATATACTTTTGAAGGACAAACTGCTTTCTACAGCCCTGACCGATTGGGAGGTAGCGTTTGCAAAAACTGTCTCCTGAACTCTTGCTGTTGCTTTCAGGCATTCCAAGTGGCAGAGGAGGAGCTGGGAATCCCAGCATTGCTGGATGCGGAGGACATGGTGGCGTTAAAAGTCCCAGACAGACTGAGCATCCTGACCTACGTCTCGCAGTATTACAACTATTTCACAGGCCGATCACCGAGTGAGTAACCTCCTGTGTGCCAGCTCTTCAGGCGCGATCTATTGAAACTGCTTATTCCCACCTTGGGGCTGACCTCTTACCTCTATTTTGTCCAGAAGATGCCAACTGCATTTATAGGGGCGGGTTTTTAATCAACTCTTTCCTGACAGGCAAGAAATAATCGAGAAAGCAGTTTAAATGCTGTATTTTCCACTCCCTGCATTCGCTGATTTACATTGGCTCCCTGTCCTGCTGCACCTCGATTTTAAAATGTTGTTTTCAAATTCCCCATGGCCTTGCCCCTCCCTAGCTCTGCAACCTGCTCCACCCCTACAACCTCCCAAGTGCTTTTCTAATTCTGACATCTTGAGCATTCCTGGGTTTAATTGTTCCACCGGTTGGTTATTCTTTTGACTGCCTGAGTCCCAAGATCTGAAATCCATCCCTACGCCCCTCTGCCTCTCTCCCTCTCCTCCTTTAAGATGCTTATTAAAAGCGACCTCTGTTATATCTTGTGGTTTCCAGGGACAGGATATTTAGGTCAGCGTGCTGGAGCGATCGGTGGGCTCGGGAGCGGCTGGGGAACGGGCTGCCCCACCCTGGCATCGGCCCCCGCCTGCGATTTCACCCTGGCTGGCCAATTAACGGCCCCCCCCAGCGTGAAACACGTGCTCAGCGCTGCCGGGGCGGGACAGGAGGAGGGCGGGCGCTGACATAAGCGCGGGCATGGGGGAACGCGGAATGAAAGCCCCCTGGAGGCAGAGAGCTGATTTAAAACCAATAAATAGAGATTTTAAAATCCAGAAAAAAATGTCCACGCATCATTTTCAGTTATATGCATGATGAAAATTCTGTCCATGTGTTTTTATTAATTTTATTTAATAACCTAAACCTCAACCCGGCCTTGGATGAGGTTTCATCAAAAACACAAAGTTCGCCTGGCAGATTCGCCTGTTCTCCAACTGTACGGCTGGATGGACGATGAAAAATCGGGGACAATTGGAAGTCTAATGAGTTTAATAGCCCTCTTAATTGTCGGCGGGTGCGCTTCCCACATTTGCGCGTGCCCGCCGACTGAAATATCGTGCGAGTGCGGGATGATGTTGGGACGCTTTCCCAATGTCATCATGGGCTATTATACGCTTGAGCAGGTCGGGCACACACCCGCACGCCGAGCTAAAAATTCTGCCCCAGAACTCCAAACTAAATGACACTTTTGACACAAATCCTGGAGCTTATGTTGTGTATAATTTCTCACATTGCCACATTTGTGGCAGAATGATACAATGTGTGTTTGGTAGTGTGGTAGTGAGTGATGTGGCATTATGGATATATAATATGTATATATATATATATATATATATATATGCATGAAAACAGTATAGATCCAATAACATTTTGGAATGCTATAACAACCTCTTTGACTCTTTTGACTACCTACCAATAATGTGGCTCAGTGTCAATTTTTACTTGATAATGCTCCTGCGAAGCACCGTGGAAAATGTTACAATGTTGAAGGTGCTATATAAATGCAAGCTGTTATTGTTGCCCGATTTGATCAGAGTCACAGACGGAATCACACAGTGCAGAAGAGACGCTGCTGGTTTTAGTGAGAATTCCATGACAACCTTGCTAACCAATGAGAATTAGGCTTATATGACATATGTGGCAGCTCAGGACATTTTGACCTGCTCCTGAGCAAGGTGCTCATTCAGCCACTCTGAATTAAGCATAAATAAAACTTTTCCTTGGTCATGACTAGGCTCCCCTGGGCCCTGCAAGCAAAGCCTGGGACTCTGCCACGTTGGGGGCCCCACCCCATTGGCATCCCTCCCCTGCCCCACAAAACCGTGGCAATCCTTTCCCCTTTCCCCTGCTCTGGCTGGATTTGACTTGGTGTTGGGGGCCTTCTCAGTGCTCGGGACATAGCCAATATTGGTCTTTTCCCCACCCCGCCCCCACCCTGCCACAAAGCTTGCTAGCTGCTGCTTTCCCTCAGCAACTGACCGGCACCTTTCAAATTTGGCCTAGTAGTTAAAATCCACTGGCCCTGTGACCAATACTCCAGCACCGTGCCACCCAAAGCTTTTGCGGGGGAGTTAAAATTGGACTATGTGTGTAGGTGTTTAGGCCAATCTGGCTCTGTTGTTTTGTTTCGTTCCAACTTTGCTAATGCGGGTAGTTTCAACTGAAGGGTACAACACCGTACCCCCTCTGCCAACCATCTATCTGGACGTTATAACCATTCCTCCCTCCATTCTCCACAATCTTTCTGCCTTCTTTTTCAAAAGGTGCTGACTACCTTGGTGCCTCGTTCTTGAGTGATTGTTCACGTGTTGGGATGATTGGTGGTTGAGCAATCACAAGGAAAGTTGTGGGGCCTCTAAATACCTTGTCAAAATTTCTTCTTGCCCTTCTGCACTTGCGTCCAATTTGCTTTCTCAAGGAGATAACGGCTACTTGAAAAAAAGCACACTCACCTCATCAAACGAAAGGACTTGCATTTATATGGAGTCTTTCATAACCTCGGGACATCCCAAAGTGCTTTATAGCCAAAGTGCTTTTTTGAAATGGAATGTTCATTGGTTGCTGTGTTTTCTACATTACAGTTTGCGTACAGCAAGTTCCCACAATCAACAAGGTGATAATGACCAGACAATCTGCTTTTTAGTGGTGTTGATTGAGGGCTAAATATTGGCCAAAAAAACCAAAGAGAACTCCCCTGTTCTCCTTAGAATATTGACATGGTATCTTTTATATGCCCAGGCTCTCTTCCACCCACCATATCAGAAGGGGGCATATTTCAGGGAGATCTGGGCCATCTGTTCCTCCTTGCACTGTAATTTTAATAACACAATTCTATTTGGAAGGCATCTGTAAAGTCCAGAGGCTTTTCTCCCCTGGTGTCATGAGTTGTTGTTCTGTCCAATGTAGTGGGTGAATGGCTTTCAATTTCATTTCTCTGTTAGGACTAAACTGAATGTGAAGTCTTTCCAATTCTGGCACAAACTTGTGGCCTGTTGCCTGGGGTGAGGTTGGGGGGTTACTGGGAGGGGAGGTCTCCTTGCTGTGTAACTATGGCAACAAATGACCTCATTGGGATATATTGCATGCTAGGACTTGTCTGGTTCAGCTCCCCAACAATTTCAATATCAAAGGGAACTGTGCTTTTTTAAGTGTGTATGTGTCAGAGGGTGTGCGACTTTGGAATTCTCTGCCTCAGAAGGTGGTGGAGGCAGAATTGTTGAATATTTTCAAGGCAGAGGTAGA
The DNA here is from genome assembly GCF_964194155.1 of Cetorhinus maximus. Classification (NCBI taxonomy): domain Eukaryota; kingdom Metazoa; phylum Chordata; class Chondrichthyes; order Lamniformes; family Cetorhinidae; genus Cetorhinus; species Cetorhinus maximus. The sequence goes on from NC_135893.1 coordinate 63,299,387, forward strand.
TAGCATCTTGTTAGGCAAGGGAATCAAAGGTTATCGGGGTTAGATGGGAATGTAGAAATTGAAACACAAGAAGATCAACCGTGATCCTATTGAACGCCAGAGCAGGCTCGAGGGGCAAAATGGCCTACTCCTGTTCCTATTTCTTATGTTCTTATGTTTGTGATGGGCTGTTGTGTTTGATGCAGCTAGTATTTGTATTGCTGGGAGAGCTTAGAATTGTATAGTTTTTAGGGTTGCCAACCATGTTCCCTCCTAATTTCCCAATTTGTGCTGCTCATTTGCTGCACTGTCTGGTCCTTTTAAGATTGCCGCATTGCCACACATGTGCACATCTTAAAGGAATCGCTTTGTGCTCGGCCCGTTTGTCCCCTGTGTGGTAGGGTCTGCACTATTGCACGGCTGTGACCTGCAATGTTGGTCACCAACCCCCAAGAATTGGAGATTAATCTCCAGGACAGAGCTGTCAGCAAAATCCAGGAGGAAATTCATAGGGGCACTGAATAAACTTTTTGCGTTTTTTCATTTTCTTTGAAACTTTCATTTGTTTGTTTAAAAAATTGAAGACTGAGGAAAGAGGCTGTTTCACTAACAGTCAAAGATTAATTCGATTGGAAAATAAAGGGTGGGATTTTCCGACCCGCTCCCACCGGCAGAATCTTCCACTGGGGAACCTGCCGTTGATTGGGTGGGAGGGGGGGAGGCGGAAAATTCAGGCCAAAGAGTCTGTTCACTTTCCAATTGCCCATGGGGAGGCAGTGCATCTGGGGGACGGGCAATGGCTGGAGTGTGTGGGGGCGGGGGGGAGGTGGGGGTGTTGTGGTTTGTGGCAACAGGTCATGTGATGAATCCGCCAGCAATACCTCAACCAGAGTTGGCAACTCCAATAGTTTTCCTGTCTGTGTCCTATGGTAGGAAGGCAGCAGGGCTAAGAGTGGGTAGCCTGGGATAGATATCAGAGGTGTTCAGTAGTCAATTGACTGGAAAAAGTTTCTTCAGTCAGAATGGTCAAGGGCAGCACATTAAGCTGTTGGCGCCCTGCCTCATCCAAGTGGCCAGTATTCTTTTATTTTTAATTCATGCTTGGGATGTGAGCATCGATGGCATTAATTGCCTCTCCCTAGCTGCCTTGAGAATGTGGTAATGAGACGTCTTCTTGAACCATTGGAGTCAGTGTGGTGAAAGTACTCCCATAGTGCTGTTAAGTAGGGGGCTCCAGGATTCTGACCCTAGGACAATGAAGGACCGGCATTGAAAATGGTTAATGATCTTGTATGACTCTAAATGATCATTGTTAACAGGGAATGCAATAATGAAGGGCACCACAGCCAAGTTCATGTAACAGTCACATAACATTTCTATCAGAGATCACTGGCGAACAACTTAACTAAATGTAGCCTGATCTTTGCTCTTTCATTTTAAGGCCCCTAACCAACATTGCAGTGAGCATACCACACTGCGCTGAACTTGTTTCTCCAGCCTGTAAGGACACGTTTCCCTGACACCTAAACTGTGTGGCATGTGGAAACTAGTTTCATGATTAGTATGAATAAGAATTGGGATTGAATATTGAGATCATGTCACAGTGAGGAAGGGGTGGGTGGACTGCGGTCCATTTGTATTTTGTTGCTCTTTTTTGTACACAGCTGTGTTTACAACCCTCTGCCAAAACATTGCATTTAGTCTACAGCCTAGAAACAGGCTGGTGGCCCAACTGGCGTTTATGCTCCACTTAAGCCTCCTCACAACCCTCTTCATCTAACCCCCTTCATTTTTGCAAATAGAACACAAGTTGATTTTTTTTATCAGTCATGGGATGTGGGGAACCTGGCACAGCCGCATTTATTGTCCACCCCTGGTCACTCCAAGAAGGTAGTATTTGTTCCAATTGTCTGTGCAACTTTGTGACTTGAAGAAAGAAAGATTCACATTTTTATAACGCTTTTTACAACCTCAGAATGCCCCAATGTGCTTTCTGGCCAGTGATGCACTTTTGAAGTGTGGTCTCTGTTGGAATGTAGAAAAAATGTAGCAGCCAGGTTGTGCACCCCAACTCCCACAGATAGCAATGGTCAGAGAATCTGTTATTTAGTGATGTTGGATGAGGAATAAATATTGGCCAAAACACTGTTGAACAATTCCCTTGTTCCCCTTCAAGATAGTGCTGTGGGATATTTTACATCAGACATTGGGGACTCAGTTTAACATTTCAGTCAAAAGACAGCACCTGAAACAGCCCCACACTCGCTCATTACTCCATTGGAATGCTTTCGAATAGTACAGGACAGAAAGAAACTGTTCAGCTCATTGGGTCTGCACTGGTAGCCTAGATCTTGTGGTCAGCTCTGGAACTTGAACCTTCTGCATCCTGAAGGATGTTAATGAACCAGCTGAGTTTTAATATCCTATTTTCTGATGCTAATCCTCATTGATTTACTGAATTAAATGTCACAACTTGTCATGTCAATTTGAACTCCCAGCTCTGTTTTTGCTAGTCCAGCACTTTAATCCAACAATAACCTTCTATCCAACCATTGAGGTACTGACATTTATAAAGTGTTTGCATTTGGTGTTTTCTGATTTCGCAAAGTGTCCAGGGGCACCAAGTGTTAATAGGGTGAGATTTGTTGGGATTGTGTCACACCTTGTTGATGGGAGGGAAGGATCACCTGGTTGGGATTCTACTAACTGAGGAGGCCAAATAACACTGTAGATTGTGGATCATGGAAAACATTTGAAGAGTCATCTGAAGCTCACCAGGTGTAAAGTTCCACCATCTCTGTGAAGGAGATTGTTGATCTTCTATTTTAAGTTCTGTCTTCAAAGCCATTTTTCTGTTTTGCAGTTGGCGGTATGGCTCACATCAAGAGATCGGCCTCTGATTCGAGCGAGGAGCCAGTGCAGAAGAAGTCGACTCCTGAGACCAAACCGAAATTGCCCAAGAATACTCTGACCCCCCATGCTGCACCAACCTCCAGGGTTGCACCAAAGGTGAGCTGTGTATTCTGTCACAAGATTAAACTTATTGCTGGACACATTTTTTACCCAATAAAAACAGAAAATTTTGGAAACGCTCAGCAGGTCTGGTAGCATCATTTCAGCTCGATGACCTTTCATTAGCATTGGAAAAAGTTAGAGGTTTTAAGCAGCTATAGAGACACATAAAGGAGGAGGGGAGGAAAGAACAAAAGGGAAGGTCTGGGTCTGCTTAGAGAGCGGCAACTGGTGAAAATTCTGCTATTCCCTTTCTTCTTCTGTTCTCTGCCTGAAGATGGTCCTCAATTATTTGCCAAACAATGGTGAAGTGCCGTGATTTTTACTATGGGGTAGGGCAAGGAGGCAGGCCCTGAATCTACCTCAGCCAGAACGGGGAATTCGAAACCCACACGATTGGCACTAGTGTGATTGACATGTTAGCCATCTAGCCAACTGAGCTAACCGGCTCCCACCCTATTCCCTTTACACCTCTTCTAGACACTTGTCCCATTGCAAGCTCCTTTTGCTTTGCACCAATATTCCTTTTGCCAAGCTCTCCTGCTTTCCAGCCTATTACCTTTCCTTGATCTTGGGGAACGTTTAGCTCACACCCTGAGTTGCTCCATTCCAAGTTAACCAAGCTTCTTGTTCAATGAGGTGTGCCACCTGAGGGAGTAAGAGTGAATATTACGTCTTGGCACTGTAGGAAGTTGGCATTTCAATTAGTGGAGGAGTCTTGTGGACCACTCTCAGTTAATGGAGAAATATGAACAAAATAATTGTACATTTTTTCCCTATTCCCTCTAGAACAAAGTTCCTGTTGCTGCTGCTGGTGACGGATCCAATAAGTCGGGGACTTTGTCCAGTAATTGCACCATCTGCAAAAAAACAGTTCTGTTGGTTCAGCGGTACTTAGTAGATGGGAAACTTTATCACAGAAACTGTTTCAGGTGAGATGTAGGTCCGAATATAATGCTTTTACCTTCAGCTGCCAAGGCCACATGCTCTGGAAATCTCTCTCTAAATCTTTCCACTTCTACTGCATCTCCCTCCTCCTTTAAGATACTACTTAACCTACCCCTTTGACCAAACTTTTGATCACCTGCCAAAATATCTCTTTATGTAGCTCCGTGTCAAATTTTGCTTGATAATTTTGTGGGCTGCGAGAGAGACAGTGAGACTGGAGAGAGCTACAAAGGCACAGACATGGGGAGAGACAGTGAGACCAGAGAGACACGGGGAGAGACAGTGAGATTGGAGAGAGCTATAAAGGCATGGACATGGGGAGAGACAGTGGGATTGGAGTGGACATGGGGAGACACAGCAGGATTGGAGTGGACTGGGAGAGAGAGAGCGAGAAAGAGACCAGAGTGGACTGGGAGACAGGCTGGGGGAGATGGTGAGACAGACTGGGAGACAGACTGGGAGCGGCGGTGAGACAGACTGGGACAGATGGGGAGGCAGACGGGGAGGCAGATGGGGAGACAGATGGGGAGACAGGCTAGGAGACAGACTGTGAGAGGCAGTGAGACGGACTGAGAGGGGCAGTGAGACGGACTGGGAGAGGCGGTAAGACGTACTGGGAGAGGCGGTGAGACGGACTGGGAGGGGCAGTGAGATGGACTGGGAGGGGCGGTGAGATGGACTGGGAGGGGCGGTGAGACGGACTGGGAGGGGCGGTGAGACGGACTGGGAGGGGCGGGGAGACGGACTGGGGGGCGCGGTGAGACGGACTGGGGGGGGCGGTGAGACGGACTGGGAGGGGCGGTGAGACGGACTGGGAGGGGCGGTGAGACGGACTGGGAGGGGCGGTGAGACGGACTGGGAGGGGCGGTGAGATGGATTTGGGGGGGATGGTGAGACGGATTGGGAGGGGCGGTGAGATGGACTGGGTGGGGCGGTGAGACGGACTTGGGGGGGTGGTGAGCCGGACTGGGAGGGGCGGTGAGACGGTTTGGGGGGGATAGTGAGACGGACTGCGAGGGTCGGTGACACGGACTGGGAGGGGCGGTGAGACGGACTGGGAGGGATGGTGAGATGGACTGGGAGGGATGGTGAGACGGACTGGGAGGGATGGTGAGACGGACTAGGAGGGATGGTGAGACAGACTAGGAGGGATGGTGAGACGGACTGAGAGGGATGGTGAGACGGACTGAGAGGGATGGTGAGACGGACTGGGAGGGGTGGTGAGACAGAGTGCGAGGGATGGTGAGAGACTGGGAGGGATGGTGAGACAGACTGGGAGGGATGGTGAGACAGACTGGGAGGGATGGTGAGACAGACTGGGAGGGATGGTGAGACAGACTGGGAGGGATGGTGAGACAGACTGGGAGGGATGGTGAGACAGACTGACAGACTGGGAGGGATGGTGAGACAGACTGGGAGGGACGGTGAGACAGACTGGGAGGGATGGTGAGACAGACTGGGAGAGGCGGTGAGATGGACTGGGAGGGGTGGTGAGACAGACTGGGAGGGATGGTGAGACAGGCTGACTCACTGCGATCTAAAGAAAATCTAAGTGTGATGTCACAGGGAAGAAGGTAAGTGTTTGGTTGGTGCTTATTTCTCTTCTCTTTCTAAACTAGGGCATTTATTCAAAATGAACGTTGAGATTAGTTTTGTAGTAAGTGAATTAATAAGAACATAAGCAGATCCAGAGGTATTAATTAAAATTGATAGTTTAAACAGGGCACTAACTAGATTGTTAAAGGGGGAGCAGAGAGTTTTCTTTTATTGATTGGATGGGCATCTGAAACCTAAAGTTTGCAATTCTTGTGCCATGTGGGAATTGCAGGAAACGTCACATATCATGGGTGCCATTTCTTGGGAAGCGTCTCTAGCTGCTCCAGCTCAAGCTCAGGATTCCCAAACTTGACAAGTAGCTGGAGACACTGTAGAGCATCAGGGAGAATGAGAGTTTCCTGGACATACATTCCAGAAGGTGACAGGCAGTGAGAATTCAGGACAGTCGATGGGTGGTCATTCAGAAGAGTAGGAAGAGGCAGGAAGTGCCGGAGACTTCAGGGTGTGTGCCACTCTCAAACAGGTACTCAGTATTGGAGACCTCTGGAAGTGACACTCCCCTGAAGGAGTGTAGTCCAGACTATGGCACCAACGGGCATGGGACTGCACAGGAGGGAACAGCAAAGCGTAGAAGTGCAGTTGTTATAGGAGATTCCATAGCCAGGGGGATGGACAGGCATTTCTGTAACTTGTCATCGTAAGTGAGACCCACATGGGCTGTTGCTTTGTCGGTTCCAGGCACATCACAGGGAGGGTGCAGAATAACCTGTAAGGGAAAGGGAGTGAGCCAGAAGTTGTGGTACACGTTGTTACCAATGACATGGAGAGGGCAAGTATTGAGGTCCTATGGTGAGATTTTCAGGAGCAAGGGAGGAAATTAAAAAATGGAACCTATTCTGCCTTGCACAGTAGAAATAGGAAGATAGGGAGGATCAATGTGTGGCTTGAGGCATGGTGCAGGAGGAAGGGCTTCAGATTCTTGGGGCACTGGGACCAGTTCTGGGGCAGGAGGTACCTATACCGATCAGACAGTTTGCACCTCAAAAGGACTAGGATCAATGCCCTTGCAGGGAGGTTCACTAATGTGGTTGGAGAGGATTTGAACTAAATTGGCAGGGGGATGGACACCATCAAATAGAAGTAGAAAAGAGAAATAAGGTGCACAATGTGGGAGTTTGGATGGTACTAGAGGAGGAGGTGATTCCATATAGAGGAGGAGGTGGACTAAGTAGGACGACAAGGAAGGCAAAAACAGGATTACAATGTATGTATGTAAATGCACAAAGTGTGCTGAATAAGCTTGGTGAGCTACAAGCACAAATAGCCGAATGAGAATATGATGCAGTGGCGATTACTGAAACATTGCTTAAAAATGGTGAGAAATGGGCACTTAATATACAAGGATATAAAGTATTCAGAAAAGATAGAGAAGGGAAAAAGGGATTAGGAGTGGCAGTAATATTTAGACAAGACATTGCAGTGTTGGAAAGAGAGGATTGCCTTGAGGAGACAAGAACGGAGCCCATTTGGTTAGAGTTGAGAGGTAAAAAAAGGAAAAATTATGCAACTAGGGGTATTCTATAGGCTTCCAAATAGGGAGAGAGAGGTAGAGGCACAAATCAGCAGGGAAATCACAGAGATGTGCATGAACTATAGTGTGGTGATATTGAGGGACTTTAATTACCCAAATATTGATTGGGATAATGTTAGAGTAAAGGGTAAGGAGGCAGTGTTCAGGAAATGTGTTCAGGAAAACTTCCTTGATCAGTATGTTCTTGTCCCATCTAGAAAGGAGGCATTGCTGGGTCTGGTGCTGGGAAATGAGGTGGAACAAATGGACCGAGTGTCTGAGGGAGAACGTTTGGGTAAAAGTGATCACTGTACTTTAAGGTTTAGATTAGTAATGGAGAAAATCAAGGAATGCTTCTAAATTGGAAGATGGCTAATTTCAGGATAAAATGGAACCAGAGACTGACAGGATAAACTGTAATGTAACAATGGGTGATCTTTAAGGAGGAGACACTTCAAGTACAGGCTAGGTATATTCCAACACGGGTGAAAGGCAAGTGAGCCAAAAACAGGGCTCCTTGGATGACACGGGAATTAGAGATTCTGATGAAACAAAAGAGGAGGGTGAGTGATGCATGTCAGGTGCACTCTTCAAGTGAGAACCAGGTCAATTACAATAGATCGGGAGTGGAGGTGAGGAGGAAAATAAGGCTAGCAAGGAGATAGTATGAGAATAGAGTGTCAATCAACATAAAAGGGAACACAAAGATTTTCTGCTAGTATGTAAATAGTGAGCATGTAGTAAGAGGTGGAGTGGGTCCTATTAGAGACAAAGAGCATGATAAATGCTTAGAGGCGCAGAGCAAGGCTAGAATACATAATGAGTTATTTGTATTGGTGCTTACTAAGGAAGAGAAACCTGACAAAACATCAGTAGAAGCAGAGATAGCGGAGGCAATGGATAGTGTGAAAATTGAAAGGGAGGATGTACTGGAAAGGCTGGCTATACAAAGGGTAGATATGTCACCTGGCCTGGATGGCTTGCATCCCAGGCTGCTAAAGGAAGTGGGGGTGGAGATAACGGAAGGGCTTGCATAATCTTCCGATCTTCCTGAGGTACTGGGATTGAAAAATGGCAAATGTGAGATTCTTATTCAAGAAAGGGTGTAAGGACAGTCCTAGCAACTACCAGTTAGTTTAACATCAGTGATAGGTAAGGTCTTTGAATCCTGAATCAGGGAAAATCTCCAGGCACCTGGAGAGGTTTGAGTTAATTAAGGGGAGCCAGCACGGATTTGTAAAAGGCTAATCATGCTTGACCAATTGAATTAAATTTTTGATGAAGTAACAGAGAAGGTTGATGAAGGGAATGCGGTGGATTTGTCCATATAGACTTTAAGAAAATGTTTGACAGGGCACCACATAAAAGGCTGATTAACAAAACTGAGGCTTGTGGAATAGGAAGGCCAGTCTGCAACTGGATAAAAATTTGGCTAAGTACAGAACATGAGTCGTGGTAGATGGTTGTTTTTCGAACTGGAGGGTGGTAGACAATGTTGCTGCGCAACATTCAGTGCTAGGAACACTGCTTTGTTTGCTATGTATAAATGACTTGGACCTTGGAATAGGAGTAAAATTGCTAAATTTGCTGATGATACCAAAACTTGGAGGAGTGGCAAACAAAGTGAGGATGATACGAATTGCCTGCAACAGGACAGAGATTGGTTAGCAGAATGGGCAGACAAATGGCAGATGGAATTTAATACAGGGAAGTGTGAGGTGATGTATTTTGGCAGAAAGGACGCAGGGAGGCAATATAGACTTAATGGCACAATTTTAAAAAGTGCAGGAACTGAGGGACCTGGTGGTGCATGTGCATCGATCTTTGAAGGTGGCAGAACATATTGAGAGAGTGGTTAGCAAAGCATATGGAATCTTGGGCTTCATAAATAGAGACATTGGGCTGGATTGGACAGGGTTATGCCCCCTAACCCCCCCACCATCACCACCACCACCATCGGAAGAAAAGTCGGTTCCAAACTGACTGACTTTGCCCAAGAGCAATAACATGCTGGGGGTGACCAAAACAAGCAGAGAGTGGGACTTCCGTCTTTCAGTGGGAGGAAGTCCCGCTCATGAGAGCTGCTGGTCAGAACTCAGTAGTGGACACTGCTGCGACTGCAAGGGAGGAAGATCATGGTGCCCAGACCCAGGTAATTCATGGGTTTTTAGAGCGAGGAGGATTCAGGCACCCTAGGGAGGAAGGGGTGAAAGGAGTTGGAGGGTGGGTAGTGGAGGCCAGGTGGGGTTGAGGGGGGGTACGATCTTGTGGGGTGGGGGAGTGTGCCCCCAACGCGCACAGGGCACCCTCAAAAGGATGTATCCTCTTTTTTCCTGCCTTTTCACCCAACTTGGGTGAAAAAAACCGCCTTCTCACTCTTGCTTGCCTTCCACTGCCCAAAGTATTATGGCAGTGGAGGTGGATTGAGAGTCTCATTGTGCACTTAAGTCCCTCAGTGGGCCTAAGGGCAAGTGGCCAATGGATGCCTTATTCACCCCCTGTATTATGCGGACCAGGTTGGGTGTGGATGGGAAGATGGTAGGCTAGCCACCTGACATATTTTATGTACCCTCACTGCCGAAAACGCGAGTGGTGAGGGGGCCGTAAAATACAGCCCTTTGAGTACAAAAGTGGGGAAATTAAGCTGAATCTTTATAAAGCTCTGGTTAGGCCCCCACATGAGTATTACGTCCAGTTCTGGTCATCACATTTTAGGAAAGATGTGAGAGTCCTTGAGAGGGGCAGAGGAGATACACGAATGGTTCCATGGATGGGGAGGGGGTTTGTTTAACAAGGTTGGGTTGGAGGAGCTGGGGATTCTTCTCCGTGGGGCAAAGGGGATTGAGGGGAGATTTGATAGGAGTGTACAAGATTACGACAAGCTTAGATAAGGTAGGCAAAGTAAAGCTGGCCCCATTAGCTGATGGCACAAGGACTAGAGGACACAGGTTTAATATTTTGCGCAAGAGATGCAGGGGAAATGCGAGGAAGAACTTTTCTACACAGCGACTGGTAATGACCTGGAACTCAGTGCCCACGAGGGTGGAAGATGCAGAAACAATCAACAATTTCAAAAGGAAATTGGATGGGAACTCGAAGAAAATAAACTTGCAGGGCGACAGGGATCGAGTGGAGGAGTGGGACAGACTGGATTGCTCTCTGGGGAGCCAGCATGGACTTGATAGGCTGAGTGGCCTCACTCTGTGCCGCGATAGCTCTGTGACCCTATAATCACTTCTATTATATTGTAAGCACTCTATAAATGCAAGTTGTTTTGTGGCAATCCAATCAATAAAACGTATGGTTTTGTGCAGATTTAGAGGGCAGGGAATAATGGGACCAGGATGAGAGACATAATGTAAGCATGCATTTGAATGTTATATATTTTGTTATTTTTATATTTCTATTATAAATGCCATTGCTCATATTTGGAATTGGATCTACCTCTGTAAAAGGTGTATCTCCCCAGTGGCTCTACAGTGCCAACACTGTTGGAAACATGTATTTACAGTGTGACATGTTTACAGAGGCCCTTTCAATTACAAATGTAGACTAAGGGATTTACAATGGAGGGAAGTTGACAGGAATTCTGCTCAGATCTAAAAATTTAATGATACCAATGGAAAGAAAAAGCTTTTATTTATATAACACCTTTGACATCCTCAAGACAGCCCAAAGAGCTTTACAGCAAATTACGTACAGTCACTGTTTTGTAGGCAAACACAGTATCCCCGTTTAAGCAGAGAAAGATCCCACAAATAGCAATCCAAAAATGAGTTAGCCTGTTTATTTGTGCTATTAGTTAGGACACTGAGAGAACTTTCCTGCTCAACAGTTAGTACCATGACCATATGAGAGGGAAGGCAGGGCCACAGTTTAATGTCACATCTGAAAGACAACACTTCTGCCAGTGCAGCACTCTCTTGCTGATGTATTAGCCTAGATTTTGCACACAAGTTTTTGGGGGCAGGGTTTGAATCATAACCTTCTGACTTTGAGGTGAAGATGCTACCACTAAGTCAAGGCTTGGCATTTTTCCTTTCGCCATTGGGTTAAACATTGTCCTTTTATCTTTGGGACGTGAGCTCTGATCAGCTCAGTGTGAGGGAACTAAATCCTCCTTTGGTGGATCTAATGGAATAATGCCACACTGGTATAGTGGGGACTGGTTGCTGAGGCATGTTGGGGTAGAGTAAGTTGATTATGCATCTCTTTAGGACCAGGAGTAGGCCATTCAGCTGTTTGATTCCATTCTGCTATTCAGTTAAACCATTGCTGTATCTTAACTCCATCTATAGGCCTTGGCTTTATATCCTTAATACCCTTGCCTAACAAAAATATCCTAATCTCAGTTTCGAAATTTTCAATTGACTTCCCAGCCTCAACGCCTTTTTGAGAGAAAGGAAGTTCCAGATTTCCAGTGGAAGAAGGACTTCCTGACATCACCCTTACATGGTCCAGCTCTAATTTTCAAGTTATGCCCCATTGTTCTGGGCTCCCCCCACCAGAGGAAATAGTTTCTCTCTACCTACCTTATCGGCTCCTTTAATTGCTTTAATTAGATCACCCCTTAATCTTCTACACTCAAGGAAGTATAAGCCTAGTCTATCCATCAAGAAATGTGATGGCTGGGAATACTTGATGTGTGCCCAAAATTGACAAATATTCTCTGCACAGAATGTTAATGGTCTGTTCTATCTCCTGAATGTTAATTGTCAGCTGGTGATTTGAGTCAAAGACTCTGACTGTCCAGCACTCAGCATTTGTGGGCAGTATTGGAATCTCCAAAAGGCTGGGCCATGCGAATCCAGTGAGTTTGGAGCTGATCCAAGTGAACTATCAGGCTAGTGTGGAATGGATTCTAAGAAAGGGATTGTTTAGTCGCACAAAATGATCAACATTCTTTCTTCCGGTGTCTCAGAAAGAAACTTCAACTTTCTAAACAAAAAAAACTTGGATGGAAGAGTTGCAAAGTGTTGCCTTGGCAACTGTCAGGCTACAGATGGACAGGAAAGCCGAGCTACATGGAGAACAAAAAATTCCCAGCAGTAGGCATCTTCAATAGGGTTGCCAACTGTGATTAAATGTATTCCTGGAGGTTACATCAGATGACTTGCCCCCATGCTCCAGCACATCCACCCTTGTGACACACAGCCTTCCTATGCCAATTGGAAAATGAAAAGACTCATTACCCAATAGGATGATGCTTGACTGTTAGCCAAAGAGCCTTTTCTCCCCATTTTCAATATTTTTCTATCTTGTGAAGAGAAATGGTCAAAGAAAATTTTAAAAAAACCTATCTTTTTAAATGTCCATATGATTTTTCTCCAGGATTGTATATAACAATGTCCTGGAGATTGATCTTCAATTCCTGGAGACTCCAGGCCAATCCCGGAGGGTTGGCAAATCTAATCTTCAATAGTTCAGCTGATCGAAGCAGTGAGTTGCTGAGCCACACAGTCTGGGAGGTCAATCTTGACCCCTGAGGGACGTCAGCACTAGAGGAGTGCTGTACTGTCGGAGGGACAGCACAGAGGGTGTGCTGTGTTGTCAGAAGATCAGTACTGAGGGAGCGCTGCATTGTCAGAAGATCAGTACTGAGGGAGTGCTGCACTGTCAGAGGGACAGTACTGAGGGAGTCCTGCCTTGTTGGAGGAGCAGTACTGAGGGAGTGTTGCGTTATTAGAGGGTCAACACTGAGGGATACAATATTGTTAGATAGGGCAGTACCGAGGGGGTGCTGTGCTGTCAGAGGTCCCATGAGATGTTGAAACATCAACTGTCTCAGGTGGACATTAACGATCTCACAGCACTACATTGAACATGAGCACTGGAGTTATCCCTCGGCCAATATCACTGCTATGCGTAAATTGGCTGCTGTGATCCCAACATTACAACAGTACTTCACTGGCTCTACTAATTTAGCTCATCGTAACCGGTGACATGGAAAAATTATTAAAATTGGCTTCAGTACCACTGATTTAGTCAGGGGAATTTGAATAGGTGCCCTGCTCTTAATTTTTATTCTTGTTTCCCTGAGACATGTAGTGTAGCAGGTTTGGGATAAACAGGTTTCCAAAGCTGTCCACTATTGGGGTAACTCTTGCTTCATGTCTGGGTCTGTTGAGGACTAATTGCTAGGGATTGGTTGCTGTTACTCATCAACAACTTCATTATTGTTTGTACCTTGCGATTACTAGGATGATAGAAGGTGAATTAGATGGACCTTGGTCTTTTTGTGTCTCACAATTGGTTGGGAGGGAAATTAGACAGTGTGCCTCCTATCAAACGTTCCCTTTAAGTTGGTGACTATGTAGAGCTAATTAAATACTACCCTTAAAGTGTAGGTCAAATTTTAAAACTATTAATTCTGCTCCTTTTTCACATTGTCTTCTGCATCTCTCTTCATCTTTCTCACCTGCCACAGGTGCAAACAGTGCTCCACTACACTCATGGCTGGTGCGTACAAGATTGGACCTGAACCTGGGACTTTCATCTGCATCAACCACCAAGCCAAGGCTGGTGAGAATAACAACAGCAGCAGCATCATCCCCACGTCACGGGGCCTCAGTCCCAAACCCAACGAGCCAGCCCCCACCATCCACAAGCCGGTGCTGAGCCATGTGACAGGCCCTGCTGCAGTGATGAACACCCCCAAACAGGCCAACGCCTCCCTGGCAGATTTCAAACATGGCAACAGCCATGCAGAGACAATGCAGGCTGCAAAGCAAAGATTGAGGAGCTCAGGAACTCCTGAAAAAGGGCCTATATCTGATTTAGGATCGCCAGCGAGCTCATTCCATTCTCAGGATCCTGTGGGAGGGCAGCACAGTTGGATGGAGACCACGACACAGAAGCCTTGGTCTCCTGGAAGTCAAGAGCGTACCAACATGTTGAAGAGCCCATCCTCAACCACCAGGCCCAGCTCTGATTTGGACAAAGATAAGGCACGCTTGGTCCTCCAGAAGAATTTGCCTTTTGACAACAATAACAACCGGAGCCAAGGTGTTACCTCACCTTCCCGGTTCAACACCGATAAGCCTTCAGCGCCACAGCCAACCAGACACCAGACCGCCAAGGCCTTAATACTTGACATAGGCAACGAGAGAAATACTCAATCAGGAACCAGGCAATCTGTGACTCCAGAGCAAAGGAGTGAGCCCAGCAATACACAAGCCCAAGGCTCCAAATGGAGGCCAATATCTTCTTTGGAGCTATCATCACGTCCTGTGGTCACGAAAGGGGTTGCCAACGCTGAGGTAGTGCTCACGCCATCAACAGATAGAACCCCACGTACTGCATTGAACCGGGCTTCCAGCATGAATGAAGCAACAGGTCGTGGATTGACTTTGACCCAGCAGACAAACAGTAAAGGTTAGTTCTCCATTTGACTGGCTAAGCTAGCATAGAAACTCTCAGTGGCTGCTCTTATTTCACATTTCCACCACCCACTAGCTGGCAATCACTCCCTTCTGAATGGTCTTTGTTATTCTTAACTTGAACACATAACCTAGGCCTGCAGTTGGACAAGGCACTGAGGGAGTGCTACACTGTCAGGGCTGCCCTCTTCCAGATGAGATGTTAAACTGAGATCCCAGCTGGAATCCTGTGTTCTCACTGGCGGTGAGCTTGGAGGCGGCAAGGCAATTTACTTAGGTGGGATGCTAACGGCATACCAGAACTCCACCGTCTTCCTGCCTCAGCCAGAATTAAGTTCTGGGGAGGAAGGCCCATGATTGACTTTCCTGCACTGCTGCCAATTGAGGCCCTAGAGTGACCAATTAATGATCGCTTAAAGGCTCATCCCACAGCCGCTGGTATGAACCCAGCTGCAGGCGGGCGTGCATGACATGTAAAACTGTTTGGCCAACTTGTTAACTCCGGCGGTGGGGACATCCCTCGATGCAAGGCCCGCAGTGCCAGGTCGAGGGACTGGTCATCGAGAAAGCAGGGCCCCATTGATAGCCAACCTTGCCCTTGCTGCCCACCTCCCCTGCTGCAACCCTCCCCTGACCCCACATTATTTACCTGTGGCCTGGGTCTCTCCACGATCCTGGGACTCCAGTGCATGTCCTTCCGGTAGCAGCCACAGCCTCTCCAGTGGCGCTGCCAAGCACAAGAGCTGCCAACCTCTGACTGGGCAGCAGCTCTTGGTCAGCGAGATCTCCGCCCCTGGGCCTTGATTCTGGGGGAAGGCCTGTTGCTGGCCTTGCCATTGCCTGATTGGCTTGACGTTCGGTGGGCCTTCCCGAAAAGAGGCAGTGCGGGTCTCTTGCCAGCTCTCCAGCTGGCAGGCGAGACCGTGACACCTCAACAAGATTCTGCCCCCATCTGCCTATTCGGGTTGATGAATAAAAACTTATATTTATATGGTGCCTTTCACATAATGAAACATCCAGATCCCCTAGCACTATTTGAAGAAGAGCAGGCGGGTACTCCCCTGTGTCCTGGGCAACCACCAGCCCTCAACCCACACCCCAGTAAAAAGATTAACCAGTCTATTCTCATTGGCACTTTGCTGTGAGCAGTTATTTGCCATTTTATTGTACATAACTGTGATAACTGATTACTTTGAGAAGTATTTAATTGAATGTCCTGGGGACTTTAAGATGCATTCTTCAGTTTTGTGGAGCGATTAGAGAAACCTGGGATTATTTTCCTAAAAGCAGAGTAGGTTAATGGGAGATTTAATAAAGCTGCTTAAAATTCTGAAGGGTTTTGATAGGGTTAATAAGGTGAAACTACTTCCACTGGCAGGTGGGTCGGCTACAAGAGGACACCATTCTAAGATAAATGGGAAATGAACCAAAGGGAAGATGAGGATAATTTTTTTTACACAGTGAATTCTTGTGAGCCGGAGTGCGCTGTCTGAAAGGGTGGTGGAAGTGGATTCAATCATAACTTTCAAGAGGGAATTGAAGGGGAAAATGTGCTAGGCGATGGGGAAATAATGGGTGGGGGCGGGGGAGGGTGGGGAGTGACACTTACCAGATAGCTCTTTCAGACAGCTGGCACAGGCTCGATGGGCTGACTGGTCTCCTTCTGTCCTGTAAGATTCTACATAAATGCAGGTTTACATCTCGAGCTTCTCACCATTTGCAACGCTCATGAACAAAACAATGTTAACATTGTGGGGAGAGTTTTCACGTCGGTGTGGGGGGGGGCAGGCCTCGCATGCCGATGCATAAAATGACGCGCGGTGATGTTGGGCATGTGTCCCGATGTCACCGCGCCTCACTCAGGTTTTTTGTTCGGCGGGCGTGCGCTGATGGTGGCTGCGCGCCCACTGAACTGTCAAAGGACTGTTAAAGTCATTAAAAAGCCGATTAAACTAATTATCAACGCTGCCGGTCCAACCTTAAGGTTGACGGGCAGGTGAAGAGCCCAGGCAGCCTTTGCGTTTTTCAGGAAACCTCATCCATGGGCGGGATGAGGTTTCCTGAAGGTTTAATAAAATCTATAAATAATTTATTCACATTTCATAAACATATCCCAGCTCATGTGACACTGTCACATGAGGGGACATGTCTAAATAATCTTTA
Source organism: Cetorhinus maximus (assembly GCF_964194155.1). Classification (NCBI taxonomy): domain Eukaryota; kingdom Metazoa; phylum Chordata; class Chondrichthyes; order Lamniformes; family Cetorhinidae; genus Cetorhinus; species Cetorhinus maximus. The sequence goes on from NC_135893.1 coordinate 63,315,995, forward strand.
CCTTTATTTAAATATTTCAATATGAACTTAATCTCTCTGAGCGTAGGCTCTGACTCTCCCTCCTCCTCCCGCCTGCACAGGCAGTGGAGCGCTAATGGCCGTGCGTCACGCTGGGCGGGCCTTAGTTAGCCCGCCCATGTAAAATGGTGGCATGGACCCGAACGACGATTGGCTCTGCCCACGCCCGCTCCCGACGGACAGGGAGAAAATTCTCCCCTATATGATCGATTCATCTTCTCTCAATGCCTCGTTGCCTAAGCTATTGGAGAGGGTCGTTGGCAGGTTCAGTCTGCTGGTGGGCGTTATTGATGCCCCGCTGAGTGATGAGGCATAGTTTGTTGCCAGCCTCCATGTGCATTAAGCTTGCGATGAGCTGACCTAGCTGAGGCACTGGCTGGACAAGGCGACCCTCTACCCTACTGACTCCCTCGGAGCCTGTTAGGCCATGTACAGGCTTGATTATGTAATCAAGCTCTGCGGGTTTGACTCTTTCAAACTGTTGTTGACCAGGAGCCTAACAACATCATTTCTCCAGAAGGATGACTCAGGTCTCACAAATGCTGCACTATCACTAGTTAACCCTTCACTGGCGCATGCTTGTTAAACGTAACCAATGATTTAACCCCTTTTCAAAAGAGAGTTGATGAGTTTTTGCCCTTGGACAGAATTTTCCGCTCCCACCAGCAGCTGGCGGGGGCACTAAATTTGGCGTGATGGAAAAAGCCAGCTTCTTGCCAGCGGGAATTTAGTTTGGAATTTTGTTCTCCCGACTTTGATGGCAGGTTAAAGATGAGTCGAGTTTCCCCCTGATCTGGGTCGGGAGCCATATTTGCATTCATTTGCATCTCATGAATACCCATTAAAAGCCCCTCATTGGAATTACGTGCTCCCTCCAAATTAAGTGGATAATTAGAATGATCTGTTTCGTAACTGTATATAATTGGCATGCACCTGGCAAGCTTCAGTTCAGCATGACTTGGAGGTCAGTAGATGCTGCTTTCACCTTCCTTAAAGAGCGTTGCTGCGAGGTATCAGCTGCCTGCTATACATACTGCGCCAAAACCAGGCACAAGAGGCAAGATCAGCATGGAGGGGTGAGACGGAGGCAGGATTGGAGGGGGTGGAAAATGAGAGGGGAGGGGTGAGACAGAGGCAGAACTGGGGGGGCACGAAGAATAATACGGTTTGAAAAACAAGCTAGAAAAAGATCGATTGGGGAGGGGTCTCAGGGTGTCTAGGAGGAGCTCAGCACAGCAATTTTTGGCCAATTAAAGGAGCACCCTATTACTGTCTTGCTCAAACTATGGAGAGCATGGCTCAGCTGAGTGCTGGACTTGAGGGTCTCATGCACAATGAATCCTCCTTTACTAATGGTGCAAATTCAGGCGAAAATCCATTAAGTCTAGGTGCTGCGATGCAGATGGTCATAATTGGCATTTGATCCTTACAGAGGCATGTGAGAATGGATGTAGGGTCAAACAATCAAGGGTCATGGCTGCTGTGCAGAGGCAGCATGGGCCCTACAAGCCTCCATGTTCCCAGTGTGCAAAGCACCTTGCTTGCAGTCGTGAAATAAGTGCAAGGAATGTGGAGAGAGAGTTATTGTCAAGGCGACTGGAGGACAAGCAACAGAAGCATGACTGTGGGTTATAGGACCTGGCCTTTTGACTCCAATTAAGATGCTTGTTGTGAACACATCTGAGGGGAAAGCTGAGCTACCTGTCGTCCTCTAGGATGATGCCATCCTGCAAGGGGTGGCCTGGGGATGCCTTGTACAGACTGAGGGCAGGTCAAGGACTAGAGACTGGATTCCTGCCTTGTACATGGAAAGAGAATATTCAAGGGGAACTACCATTGATTACTCAGTCGTATCCATTCACAGGCACTAGAAGGAGGGGAGAATGCAAAGCTGCAGCCAACACTGCCTAGTTGATAGCTATGATTATAATGAGGGCCCGACGCCAATTGGCACAGCTCAGGGAAGACCATCGCCCTGAGGATCAAGAGCCAGCAGGACCCCAGGAAGTCCCAGATGCTGATGAACTGCTGTGCACTCACGTCAGTATGACAGCAGCTTAGCAAGGTGCCACTAACAGGAAAAACATTCGTCAATGTTTAACATTTGACCATCTCAAGAGGGACCATCATCTGGACAGCTCCATCTCTCCAAACACCAGCTCTTATGGATGAATAATGCAAAGGCCTCATCTTGCTGCTGAGCCCCAATATCCCTCCTGACATCAGGACACAGTGACCTGTTGTTTTACGCCTGTGAGTTTTGTTTACATTGTCCTCAGAGTGGCTCAACGGGACCATTTGGTCCAACAGCCGTTTGCTTGTTGACAAACATTCATGACCCTGCATTCGTTGGAAGCCTGCCAAGTTTACATCTTGCACTTGGGAGAGACGTGGCCCAGTCAGTGTTGTCACAGCAGTCAATGACAACTTCCTTCCCTTCATAGGCCCTGCTGACCATTCAGGAGATGTGTTAGAGCATCGCTTTCAGAGCGTGACGGTCCTTCTCAGTTCATCTCACAGAGGCCAATCCTTTCTATCTACCCTAAGCCAATGAGTGCACAGTCATGCAATGAATTCCAAATCCAGTTGCATGCTGCACCTTTACAAAAGGATCATGTATAACCCCATTAGGCAGCCGTTCAGGAGAAAGGTAAGATCGTCACAGGTAAGTAGACAGCTTCATCAGGATGAGCACACAGCTCTGACATCACACACCCATCCCCCTCTTTCAGACGTTTGTAATGTCACCGAATGAACCCAACCTCAAATCGTTCAGTGCCAGGCATGGGGCAAGTGGAACTAAGAATGGAATACCATTCAGCCTTAAACGCAAAGACGGTAACAGGCTGCAGGGTGGCATTAAAGCCTTTGGTGCTCGATGGCAAACACTACTATGCCCAAAAGCTCACTGTCATAAAATAAATGTCATTGCAAAGTACACTTGGGAGAAAAGAGTCTAATGTTGGTTGCGACAAATACTTGTTTCACCCACAGACTCCAGACTTCAGTGTGACAGCAGCAGGATAATCACTAACCTTGATGAGCAATTCTCCTGACACCAAATAATGTCTGTCTGAGATCGGAGGATTACCGGTGTGTGTCCAGCCATCATTGTCACATATGCTGTGCCTCTGTCGATATCGCAGATGTGGAAATAAAGGCTAATCACTGTGGTGAGAATGAGAGAGAGTTAATGGAACTGAGGATCTGGATAGGAGCTCATTGGGGCCCAGGTCGGTGGGGTGGGGGTGGGGTGGGGGGGGGGGGGGGGGGGGGGGGGGTGGGAGGGGTGGGGGGGCGATATATTTTGGACCCTTGAATGAATGTGGGGCCTTGCATCACATCGATTAGTTATTGAATCCCTGAGACTTGGAGAGGGATAAATGGGAAATGTATTTACAATAGTGAACACAATATCTAATGAATGGGCACCCTTGCCACTGTTGTGCATTCAAAACTTCTTAATTAACACTAGCGCTATGTCTAGGTGCAGCCTTGACATCCGCTTCAGAGGTGGAGGCAGCCTGTTGGTTGCTATGCCCTGTTGTCTGAGATGACTTTGGTGAGTGTCCTCTGGTGGCCTGAGGCCTGGATGGCCCTGTCCTGCAAAGGGTCTCCTGGTCTGGGGCAGGTACACCCTTCTCGGTCTGACCTGCTGGAACTGATGGGATCACAGGCAGAGGAGATTTGGAGTGTCAGGATAACCCTGGAGTGTCCAGGGTGGATACCCCGGGGTGTCTGGCTGGCGCTCCTCCTTCCTCTGGGTGCCTGAGAACCCCTACCTGGCTCCTTGAGGAGAAAGGACACCTGGAGGAAGGTCAAGGTGCCCCATCCCCTCTCGCCAAGCCACTGCTAGCTAGATGTGCAGGTCCGAGTGCAAATCTGGCTGAAACTGCTGGACCTGGGTCTCCAAGGCAGCCACCAACCTTCTCCTGGAGATTTTGATGCACTCACATGCTGGAGCCACAACATCAGATGGAATGTTGCCCAACCCCTCCATCCTTTGTTCCAGTCTGGTGATGGCCCCTGACAGCTCTGTTTGATGTTCCCCTGCCTGTCTCAGGGCTGATTCCAGAGGCTTGTCATCAGACTCAGACACAGCAGGGGCCTGGCCTCCAGAAGTCCTCCGAGCGTCAGAGGCTGTCACTGCATCTGCTTGCTGTGGACCCCTGCCTGTGAATTGATCACCAGATTGTGAGCCTACTCTAGAACCAGGTCCCACCAAGGTGCATGTATCAGCGCTAGTGGAGGGTGCAGCTGAACGCAGTGATGGGTCTTCATCAGATAGGTGTGCAGCATCCTCTTCTGAGCTGGTCTGGGGCTGGGCTGAGACATTTGATTGAAGAAAACCTTTGCCTTTTCTTGCTGGTGGCTGGAATAGACAGTAGAGATAATTGACTAGGCAGGCTCCAATGTTATAGGTCACTCACAGTCATTATCCGCATGTTATCGATGTATACTGGATGCACCCTCACTGGCATGGTGGGGGAGACTGATCTTGCCTTCCATGCAGGAATGATCTCTATCCTCTCCAGTGATCTCTACCACCTGTTCCTTGTGGGTGGAGAATGTCCTCAACTCCGGGACCCCCCCACCGGTCTTCACTCTCTCCCTTTTGTTGTGGACGATCTTGTCTTGCATAAGGACAGATGGGTTGACTGTGAGCACTATGGATGAAAGAGCAGTTCAGAAGCATGCATACCCAATCTTTTAAAAAAAATCAGCCAAAAGGCACGATTGAAGGGCAAATATGGCTGAAAATGGCCAAGAGAAAAAATCCCCCCTCGCTTATCCCCCCTCCCTCACAAGAATTTAAGAAGGCTGTGTACAGGATAGGGTTTTCAACTCTCCAGGATTTCCTTGTAGCCTGCAACCTGCTGTGAGTAAACCCTGGAGCATAAAACAGAGAGGCATTAAAACAAAATAATTTTTAAAAATCCTTTGAACACTTGAATTATTAGTTATACTGGAGATGGTGGGGGGATGTTTAATATGCAATCAAGGGTCTTTCAATTGGATATGGTATGAAGAGTCTATTTGCTTTTCAATTGGCCAGGAAGCTGCTGCACTGCAAGGGTGAACGTGTTGGGTAACCAACAGTGGGAGTGTGGGGAAGGGGCAGTTAAAACACTTAACATGATAAATATTCCAAGAATTGGCCCTGTTCTAGTTTTTAATTCCATAGAATGCCTGTTCTTTGTCTCATTTTATGACATTTGGCTGGTCTCTAAATGACTTCCATAATCGTCTGGTCATTTGAAAATTCTTTGTGACCCAGTCAGGTTTGTAATTTTGTGATACCTTCTCTATGTCTAACTGTAATGATTCTGCTCTGAAAGATTTATTTGCGCTGGCTATCTCCTTCCTGTTGTGATGTGTGTGTGCTTGTACATGCACACAGACGACTCTGGCAATCTAGATAACTCCATTCAATGTTGGGCTTTAAAAATAGCTGCAAAATAAAGAACAAAAGAAAGACTTGCATTTCTGTAGCACCTGACATGACCTCTGGGCATTCAAGTGCCCTTTGCAGCCAATGAAATACTTTTGAAGTGTAGTCACTGTTGTTGTGTAGGAAGTGTGGCAAACAATTTGCAAACCTCGAGCTCCCACAAACAGCAATGTGAAAATGATCAGATAATTTATTTTAGTGATGTTACCATAGTTAAGAGATAAATATTGACTAAACCTCCCCTGCGCTCCTTTGAAGTACCTGTAATGGGATACAGCCACTTGCCAATACCTCTGCAATAGTGTACCACTCCCTCAGTGCACCAGTGGATTTCAGCCTAGAGTTTGTGCTCATCTCCCTGGAGTCGGACTTGAAACCACAACCTTCTCACTCAGCAAGAGAGCTACCAGCTGAGCCAGAGGTGATGCTAAGAGAAGAGTTTAATGCTCTCCTGTTTGGAGGCAGGAGGGTGGCGGCCGGGGACCTGGCCACTTCCCTGCAAAGGCCCAAATGAAGTCTATAGTGGGAAGGCCTGTGGATTGCTTTTCCGCCCTGCTGCCAATTGAGGCCCTTAAGTGGGCAACTAATGTGCACTTAAGGGCCTCATCCTGCCACCGCTGGTATTCACCCAATAGTGGGTAGCGGACTTACCATGTGAAGATATTTTGGCAATAAACAACACGAACAATTTGTTAAAGATTGTACTGAAGATTAATGAAAATAGGATGGAGCAAGATTGTGGCAGCATATGGCTGAGGCATGTATGTGCAGGTACAGAGGGCCACTGGTACAGACTAGTTTGGGAATGAGCGATTGGAAGATTATGATCTGATACCTGATTTTGGACTATGTTCCAGGAATCCTGTAGTTGAGACTGTGATTGTGCAGAGGTTGAAATTGTGATCTTGAAGTAAAATCATGACCCTGAGGCTGTAGAGGGCTCTGCCTAGTGTGGACTCTTGAGTGCTGAAGTCAGTCCTGGTCACTCGAGGCATAAAAGAAATACCCAAGTTTTGGCTGCAGAGAAAAGTGATGAGGCTGAACACACTTGTAGGAAGATTGAAGATTTGAGGAAAGATTAGACTGTTCTCTTGAAAAGTGATGAATGAGTTGGGGACCTTTATAGAATTATTTAAGATACTAGGTGCAATAGAAAAAGTTATTCCAACATGATATGAAACTATACCATAAGTGTAGTCCAAGGTGACTGAGATACGAACAACATCATCACCTCCAAATTCTCCTTCAAAGTACTCACACCATCACGACTTGGACATGTATCGGCCATTCTGTCATCGTCATTGGGTCAAAGTTCTGGACTTCTCTCCCTAACAGCACTGTAGGCGGCACCTTCATCACATGAGTCTTCTGTTTGAACCCCATGTAGTCTATCACCACCTGATTGATGAGTGAAGATATTTTAATGATTGTGAGAGTGAGCAAGGTAATTCATGTATATGCATCAAACAGGAATCAGCATTGTGTAGAATCTTGCTGGTATTTTGTTATTCCTGTGAGACTTGACTGGATAACATTTTCATGGAATTATATATTTTCTTAAATTTTAAATGTTGATTGTGATCTTATCTGTTTCAGTGTACCTCTTATTTATTGGTCTCACGGCTGTTTGAGAGATGTAATGCATTGTGTACAATGGTAAAATTGTGCTAATGTTTTAAGCCTAACTCAAACCTAGGGCAACTAGGGGTGGGCAATTAATTGTTGACCTAGCCAGTCATACCCAAGAATGAATAAAAGAAAAGTACAGAGACCGGTAACAGGTTAATTCAGGACTGATATCACGTCATAATTCTTCAGAGAGTGATGAATAGCTGGAGTGGCCCTTTTGGAACTGGGATGGGGAATGATAGATTCCATGGAAGAATGAATCAGGCGGATGTATGGCCTGCCTGAACTCTTCGTCATTGTGAAGAGAAAATATATGTATCTGCAATATGGTATCTGAGAAATGGGCTAAGGAAATATGAACCAAAACAAATTGGGAGGGGCACAACTTTGGCTGTTCTGTAGAGAGTTGAAAAATATTTTGGGAGGGCAGGAATGACGGGCAGATCTTGATGAAATGTTTCAGACTGCCACATTTTTGGGTGCAGTGGCTCCAAAGCAAAGTGGGTGTGTGGATAATGGTGACCCTTGTGGACTGTCGGTTAATACTATGCTATTTATTGTTCTTCCTCCAGGGAATTTTTCCTACAGTCCGCAGATCATCACTAAACAAGAAGTAGATGAATCTCCCTCTGACTGGAGGTCCAAATTGAAGCCAGTCCAAAAGCATCACAGGTGAGTGTGCATTACAGCCCTGAGTGGTAACTGAGACTCAATGGTCTTTGCTGAACTATGCTGAGGTGTCCTGGATTTAGTCCACAATCCCTGCCCTGGGTGCAGCTCAATGGAAAATCCTTTCACACAACTGCCATGGGAAAAAAGTTTACCTTTGGGTAAATATAATTGGATCTCCTATGGCTTGGTTTGGGTTGAGAAACTGGATTGTACTCTGCCTGTTTTACAGGCGCTAAAGGCTCTAATATGGCAGGGGGCCATGCATGCATGCTCATTCTGCACTGTAAATGAGCTGCCCTCCATGTTATTTAAGGCTTCCCTATAGGCATCCAGGGCATGGACCTGAAACAGGCATTGGTAGGCACTTTGCATATATGAATAGGAACCCTCACGTCTGCTTGAGACCACTTTGCAAAATTGGATTGGCCGTGGCCTTGGCTTGTTCCCTACATGCTGCGGTTAGTATAGCAGGCACTTGGGAGGCAAACTATACTAATCAGCCCTTAAAGGAACCACTGGAGAAAGGTTTACATATTTTAATTAACACTATTGAGAAACCAAAAGGCGAGCTTCCTCTTTACAATGGGCTGAATTTTCCCCCCATTGGGGGGTTGTGCGGGGGCAGGTGGGAGCGAGCGTGGACCTGATCGGGTGTGCACCGTCATTTTATGTGGGCGGGCCAATTAAGGCCCACCCAACCTGTAAGCGTTGTGTGCTCCCTGTGTGGGTGGCGGGGGGTGGGATCCCCTGAGTCGGGGCCTGTGCTCTTTCGTGCATGCATGCAAAAGAGTGCAGAAATCTCCCTGAGGCACAGAGGTGCCTCAGAGAGATTAGTTTAAGTTCTGGAAAATTTAATAAAGGTGAAAAAAATTTTTAAGGACATGCCCCCTCATGTGAAACTGTCACATGAGCTGGGACATGTCCATTAATTTTTTCAGCATTTTTTATTTAATTAATAAACACTTCATGAAACCTCATCCCACCCGTGGATGAGGTTTCATGAAAAATACGAAGGCCGCCTGGGCTCTTCGCCTGCCCGCCAACCTTAAGGTTGGATGGGCAGCATTCTTAACAACTTTAATTACTTTCTTAATGGCCCCAATAGGCCTTTGACACGTTGGCTACGCGCCCGCCGAACTGGCAATCTAAATGACGCGCGGTGACATCGGGATGCCCGCCTGACATCACCACGTGTCATTTTACGCGTTGGCGAGCGGGCCCCGCACTTGCTTGCCGACGGGAAAATTCTTCCCAATAAGGTTAGCTGGGAAAAATAAAATTACATGACTAAGCCTCTGTAAAATATCTTCGGATGTTTATTATGTTCTGAAGGTGCTATATAAATGCAAACTGTTGTTATGTTGTAGGGACTCTTTTCCCTAGAAAAGAGAAGATTGAGATAGAGGCCTTTAAGATTATGCAGAAGTTTGATAAGGTAGACATAGAAAAAATGTTTCCAATTGTGAGGAGGTCCAAAAGTTGTAAATATAGGATAGTCCCTAATAAATTGAATATGGAATTCAGGAGAAACTTCTTTTCCCAGAGAGCAATTAGAATGTGGAACTCATTTCCACATGGAGTCGTTACACAAATAACATAGATGTATTTAAGTGGAAGCTAGATAAGAACATGATGGAGAAAGGAACAGAAGGTTATGCTGGCAGGGTTAGTTTTCTATTACTGGACTTGGCTGCGATGTTACTGCAATTGAATGGTCTGCAGATATTTGCTTTCTAGGCTTGCACATGAAGACAGGTTGCTTGGGTGAGACATTAGAGGGTCACCAATACCTATGCTTTAGCAGCATGAACTGGCCTTGTTAAGGAAGGAAGACGATGACAGCAAACATATGCGGTACAAAAGCACACGTTTGATCGAGTCACTTTATAATTGCTTCATCTAAGTTCTTGCTGCCTCTCTTTGGCCTTAAGTGGAATGACAGAGAGTGTTTGTTTGGTCCAGTAATGTCTCTATTTTTAAATTCTCATCGTTGTTCACAGATCCCTTGATGGCCTTATCCTCCCATACATCTGTAGCCACCTCTGGCCCCGCCAGGCATCTGCACCCTCCAATTTTGTCCTTGTGCACATTTTCAATTTTGTTCGTGTGCCAAGGCCCTAAACTCTGGAAATTCTTCACTAAACCTGATTGCACCTCTCCTCCTTTAAGACGTTCTGTAAAACCTATCTTTTTGAACCCAGCCCTTGGTCACCTGTCTAAATACCACCTTATGTGGCTCATATTTTTTCTTGACAATGTTCTCGTAAACCACCTTGGGATATTTTGGCACATTTAACAGTAAAGTTCTTGTTGTTATTCTGCCTGTGCAATTAACTGCTGCAGATGATGGTCAGCTAGGTCACAGCTACGGTCTGCTCAGTTGAGAATAGCCCATGTGTTGCATGGTGGGCCATTGGTAAAATCTGAATGGGTTCGTCTTGCATGAATGTTGATCATTCAGAATTCCTCATGCCCACTCTGGGGTAAATCTGGACTTTGTGTGAGGATGCACAATGGGTGATAGTGAGTCTGTAGCCTGTTGAGTTCAATGGAAATAACAATGGGGAGAGATATAAAACTTCTAATGTCCCTCTTATCGTGAGGGTAGAATGGGTTATTTCAAGTAGGTGAGTAAAGGTGTCCTCCAATCATACATAGCACCTGTTTCCTGGGGGCCAGATCACTGGAGCTCATGATATGGCCCAATTGGGATTGGATGAGCTACATTGTATTTGTCTTGTCAATCAGGGAATTCTAGAGAAGTCCCAACCCAACCTTTGGACCATGTTGAGTTGACCAAAAATGTTTGAAGTTTGGAACAAGCCTCTTTCCCTTTACTGCTTGGGTAGGGAATTTATTACCCCATGGCAATATGAATAACCTCTTAACTCAGAGTCGGAACTGAAATCACCCAGAATCATAAAAACCAACAAGTTGAGTTTATATTGAACATTTCATCTCTGTATACCATTAACTCCAACCTTGTTGGTCAGCTTGCTCTTAGTTGGTAGTGATCTCACATCTGAATCATGGAATCATAGAATGATACAGCACAGGAGGAGGCCATTTGGCTCATCATGCCTGTGCCTTTGAAAGACTCCCACTCCTCTGTTCTTCCTGCACAGCCTTGTAGATTTTTCCTTTTTTTTCTTTATTTTTTCATGGGATATGGGCGTTGCTGGCAAGGTCAGCATTTGTTGCCCATCCCTAATTGCCCTTGAACTGAGCAGCTTGCTAGGCCGTTTCAGAGGGCAGTTAAGAGTCAACCACATTACTGTGGATCTGGAGTCACATGTAGGCCAGACCGGGTAAGGACGGCAGATTTCCTTTCCTTAATGACACTAGTGAACCAGATGTGCTTTTATGACAATCGATGACAGTTGTCATGGTCACCATTATGGAGACTAGGGGCAGAATTTTGCCCTTGGTGGGCTGGCCCTGCCCCCAAATTGCTGAGGGGAAAATCCTGGCCTAGCTTTCAGTTCCAGATTTATTAACTGAATTTAAATTCCACCAGCTGCTGTGGTCAGATTTGAACCCATGTTCCCCAAAGCATTGGCCTGGACCTCAGGATTACCACTCAGTAACCATCTCCCCTTTGTGGTTATACATCCAAGAGCATGGATTCAGCACCATGTGGGCTCAACCCCTGCTCCAGCACATCCTTAGGCTGATATTTCACTGCAGCACAGAGAAAGTGCTGCACTGTTGGAGCTGCCATCTTTTGGATGAGATATTATACCTGGAGCTCAGGTGGATGTTCTATAATACTATTCAACGCATAACATCCAACTCAACATTTTACCCCCAACAAACATTGCTATCAGTTTTCATCTCGATGCTGTTTACAATTGTGATTAACAAGATTCTTTAGCTTGAATGCCTTGCAGAAGACCTTCAAACATTTTTACAGACATGTTTCAGGCAGGATTCCCATCATATTCAACTAGTGAGGAACTTACTTTTGATTTAAGTCTGAAGGAAATCACTGCAGGCCTGAATTCTCATTGTGTTGCAGTTCGCATTGCTTTTATAATCTCCTCTGCAGTGTTAGGAAGATTGCCCTTATTTTTAAATCTATCTCTCCGATCAATTTATCAGGAGAAAGATGTGGAAGATTGCCCTGAGCAGCTCAAGTTTGGCCATTTCCCATTATTTTGAAGAATTCCTTACTGCCCTTTTCACTCCATTAAACTCTCACTCGCACACTTGTGTTGGCGCAAAGTGGCTTTGGATTTGATGTTAATGTGAAAGTGACAGCAAATGTAGAGGATTTTTGAGCCCTGAGCTTTGAGAACCCCTTTTAGACCACCTTGTACTGGCTTCAGCTGACTTCCACACTGTTCAGAGCATTATCAGGCTTTGTGGATTTAATATTCAGAAACAAATTTGAGGATGGCATTTTATGACCAGTTTTAGAAATTCAATAGATTAATATGTCATGAGTGACAATTTGAACTTTACCATTTATTAGTTTCAGAAATTAAAGTCATCATTAAAGGCATTAAAAACATTGTTATCATTCTGTTAGATTGTACAGTCATTTCTTTACCATTTATTAGGCTCAGAAATTAACAGTGACTACTGTATAACCGAATAATAACAATGCTGTTAATGTCTTTAATGATGGCTTTAATTCCTGCAGCTAAAAACCGGTAACAGCTTAATTATGTGGCACAAATGATGTTGCAAATGTGTTTCATGTTGAATAAATCTAATAAAAATAAAGATGCCTGATCCCGTCTGATCTTGGGAGCAGAATTAGACTTGGTAATGTGAGACTGATGGCAGCCTTCTGTCTTGTAAGATGATGGCCTTAGATGTGAGACTGCCTGGGTTTAATAGGTGCCAGCCTATGAGGTGAGGTGGGGGATCACTCTGGGAGGAAGAATTCAATTCAAGGCTCAATGAAGAGTGCAGGAGGGCATGCCAGGAGCAGCAGCGGGCACACTGAAAAATAAGGTGTCAACTTGGTGAAGCTACAACACAGGACTACTTGCATGCCAAACAGCATAAGCAGCAAATAGTAGACAGAGCTAAGCGATCCCAACACCAACAGATCAGACCTAAGTTCTGCAGTCCTGCCACATCCAGTTGTGAATGGCAAAGGACAATTAAACAACTAACTGGAGGAGGTGGCGCCACAAATAACCCTGTACTCAATGATGGGAGAGCCCTGCACATTAGTGCAAAAGAGAAGGCTGAAGCATTTGCAGCAATCTTCAGACAGAAGTGCCGAGTGGATGATCAATCTCATCCTCCTCCAGACATCCCCAGCATTCAGATGCCAGTCTTCAGCCAATTCGATTCACTCCATGTGATATCAAGAAACGGCTGAAAGCACTGGATACTGCAAAGGCTATGGGCTCTGATAATATTCCAGCAATAGTACTGAAGAATTATGCTCCAGAACTTGCCCTTCTCATAAGCAAGCTGTTTCAGTATAGCTACAACACTGGCATCTACCCAACAATGTGGAAAATTGTCCAGGTATGTCCTGTCCATAAAAAGCAGGACAAATCCAATCCAGCCAACTGCTGCCCCATTGATCTACACTCGATCATTAGCAAAGTGATGGAAGGGGTTATCAACAGTGCTATCAAGTGGCACCTACTCAGCAATAACCTGCTCAATGATGCTCAGTTTGGGCTCTGCCAGGGCTCAGGTCCTGACCTCATTTCAGCCTTGGTCCAAACTTGACAAGAGAACTGAGCTAAAGAGGTGATGTGAGAGTGACTGCCCTTGACATCAATGCCATATTTGACCGGCTTGGCATCAAGGAGCCTTAGCAAAACTGAAGTCAATGGGAATCAGAGGTAAAACTCACTACTGTTTGGGGTCATACTGAGCACAAAGGAAAATGGTTGTGGTTGTTGGAGGTCAATCACCTCAGTCCCAGGATATTGCAGTTCTTTAGACTAGTGTCCAATCATCTTCAGCTGCTTCATCAATGAACTTCCGTCCATCATAATGTCAGAAGTGGGGATGTTTGCTGATGATTGCACAATCTTCAGCACCATTCGCGATTCCTCAGCTACTGAAGCAGTCCATGTCCACATGGAGCAAGACCTGGACAGCATTCAGGCTTGGGCTGATAAGTGGCAAGTAACAGGCAAGTGCCAGGCAATGACCATCTCTGACAAGAGAGAATCTAACCACCTCTCTTTGACATTCAATGGCATTACCATTGCTGAATCCCCATCTATCAACATTCTGGTGGTTAACATTGACCAGAAGCTGAACTGGACTAGCCATATAAATACTGTGGCTACAAGCGCAGGTCAGAGGCTGGGAATTCTGCAGTGAGTACCCCACCTCCTGACTCCCCAAAGCCTGTCCACCATCTACAAGGCACAAGTCAGGATTGTGATGGAATATTCTTCACTTGCCTGGGTGAGTACAGCTCCAACAACACTCAAGAAACTTTACACTATCCAGGACAATGCAGCCCGATTGATTGGCACACCATCCACCACCTTAAACATTCAGTCCCTCCACCATTGATGCACTATGGCAGCAGTGTGTATTATCTACAAATGCAATGCAGCAACTCACAAAGGGTCCTTTGACAGTACCTTCCAAACTTGTGACCTCTACCACCTCGAAGGACAAGGGCAGCAGATGCATGGGAACACCACCACCTGCAAGTTCCCCTCCAAGCCACTCACTGTCCTGACTTGGAAATATATTGTCATCTCTCACTGTCACTGGATCAAAATCCTGGAACTCTCATTCTAACAGCACTGTGGGTGTGCCTACACCACATGGACTGCAACAGTTCAAGAAGGCAGTTCATCATCACCTTCTCAAGAACAATTAGGGATGGGCAATAAATGCTGGCCTAGCCAGCGACGCCAACATCCTGTGAACGAATATTAAAAAATTAGGCCAGTTATGGGCTCAGGATCATGATGTGGAATCACCCTGCGCCTGGCCTTGTTAAGTTAGGCGGAACACAAACTTCATGCAGCCTGCTTATCCACATGATGGCAGCATGCAGCCCAGTGTGAAATGCATTCCTGCTTGGCTGCACATTCAGCAGTGGATCCAGGTGTGTATGTGTGTCCAGCTAGCCTGGACCTCTTAAAATCAGCCTGCCCTTCTTAAGGGAGGCTACATTAAGGATACTGGAGCTGGTGGGACACTTTCAGGGAGGCTTTGCTGGAAGGAAGAAGAATGGTAATGGCAACAAGCTGAGAGAGGGTTCCCAGGTTCTCGGATATGGCATTGGGAAGCTTACTCCAGTAGGTCGAGTGTGAAATGGCTGTGGGGCACTCGGAGTCAGTGGGGAAGTGAGACCCCGCCATCCGAAAATTTCAGGCCTATGAATCCAGAAACTTTTCCACACTCCTCCAATATCAGTCACCAGAGTATTTCCACTCACTGTGCAGCAGAAAAGGAAGTCAAAGACACCTCACCTGCATGTCCCATGGTGGCTCCTTTAAGTAGCGTTAGTATGGGGTGGGAAGTCCCTTTCATGCATCTGAACGCATGTTTAGCTGGTTGTGATTAAGAGAGGGTATTAACAGGACCTGCAAGTTCCAAAATGGCAGTTTGCACACTAAATCACCCTTAGACATTGTTTTACGTCATAATCTGCGTACCTTGCAAGCTGCTGGCATATGGACATTCCCATTACAGGCAGAGTGCACCAAGCTGCAAGTGCCTGGAAAAAGCCTGGTCAACATTTTTAAAGATTGGGGCCCCTGTAGTGCTGAGACCATGGAGCTGAAATTAGCAGCCTCTGGCTTTCCACCTCTCTTCTGCACCCAGATGGCCTCAGAGAGGGAGCATACAATGTCTGCATGTCACTTTAACCCTTCGCGATACGGTGGGCCTCACAAAGGGCAGAATGTCCTATAGATATAAGTCATAGCATTATAATACACTAACACTTTTATTCTTTTTATTGCATCTTATATTTGAATTTCTTGGTTGTGCTCCCTTTAAAAGAAAAATGAGAACTGGAGTGGGCACTCGGAGGAGGGCGGGTGGGGGGATGGTGTGGGGGTGGGAGTGTGGAGTGTGGGTGATAGGGATTGGTTTCTGTTGATGACACTGGGGCAACCCAGTATAATCCTTATTAAATGTCTAGATAAAGACATGCTCCCAAAGAGTGCAATTTGAATCCAACCTTAAGGGGATGAACTAGAAGGCTATCATCTCAATCAGTAGATGGATTAGTTTTCTGTTATAACACTGGCAAAGTATATCTGACAGCCATGTACCTGTCTTATCTCTTGCATTTGTAGTATTTAGCGTTTTAATCTTCCCTTTACTTTAATGCTAAGCCATTGAGTCTGGTCCTTAGAAAAGGTTGATGCCTCACTGTTCTCCTGACAGCAGTCAGATTATGCCAGCCACTGTAGGAGTTTGCTTGCACAGTTAGAATTTCTAGCTTTAGATCTGGAAGGTATCTAGAGTTATTTTAATCCCAGATATATGAATATAGAATCATGGAATTACACAGCACAGTAGGAGGCCATTCAGCCCATCATACCTGTGATAGCTCCTTGAAAAAGCAATCCAATTAGTCCCACTCCTATGCCCTTTTCCTATATCCCTGTAAATTCTTCCCCTTTGAATCTGTTTCGAAAGTTACTATTGAATTAGTTTCTACAACTCAATGCATAAGAACATGTACATATACAAAACTGAAGGACAGAGAAAAACCAGCTGGCAAGCCTGTCGGAGAAATGGCTGTATAACCACCGGACTATGTAAACTAAATAACTGACTCAATAGTTGGAACTCAAATTGCTCTGACTCACTGATTCAATTAATGACCATCCATAATCCACAGAATGAAGGAGAGAGAGCCCTACTATTCAAAAATTGCAGGAATGTCTGTCTGTCACCCACAGCCCATCAGTGTTACCGAGCAAGGCTTTAATGACTGCATTTTTTAACACTTAATTTCAACATATTAAAGATGAGGAATAAAAGTTATTTGACTAACACTCAGTATTAATCCA
Source organism: Cetorhinus maximus (assembly GCF_964194155.1). Lineage (NCBI taxonomy): Eukaryota > Metazoa > Chordata > Chondrichthyes > Lamniformes > Cetorhinidae > Cetorhinus > Cetorhinus maximus. The sequence goes on from NC_135893.1 coordinate 63,332,741, forward strand.
ATTGGGTCGGTTCCCTTTCTACTAGCTCAGTACTGCGCTGTCAGGGCTGACCTGGATTTTGTGTTTAATTCTCTGGAGTAGGACTCGAACCCTCAGAATTCAGGGAAAAGTGAGCCACCACTGACATTTAGTGTTTTCACCCATTTGGACAGGACCCAAATGATTGCTGCAACTGGATGATTCCTACATCTGAAGGGTAGTTGAGTAACATCTGCTAAATTGGAGTTTTAACTTCTAACCATTCTCTTAATGCTGTTTCACAACTTGTCCTTATTGAGATGAAGTGATTCTGTGTAATGTACAGGCAGCTTCAGTTTGAGCAGTGAACACTGATACACTGTTTGAATTCCAACCCAAACTTTGGCTCAAACTACTGGTTCAGTTACATAGAAAAGAAAAGCTTGGCTACCTCCTTCTCAGCATACATATGTAACCTAAATAAGTTTTGTCAAGCAAGGTCTCTAAATAGGCTTTCCAACCCTTTAAAATTAACCTGGGGTCTCCAGGAATCGAAGATTAATCTCCTTGACACTGAATAAGGCATAAAAATGTTTTAAAAAAGTTTTCTTAGAACACTTTCATTTACTAATTATAAAAATATTGGAGACTGGGGAAAGAAGCTATTTTACTGACTGTCACATTAAGTCCGACTGGCTAAGCTAGAATCCGTTCCTTTCCAATCGGCTGTGGGAAGGCAATGGTGTCCCAAGGATGGACCAATGGCAGAAGCGAGGGGGTGGGGTGGTTCGAGGCAGAAGATCATGTGATGAAAGCCCCAGGAAGACACAACCCAGGGTTAACAGCTCTGTTTCCCAAGGCATTTATGCATATTCTGAGACTCAGAATGCGACAACTTGCTCCAGTATATTAAGATCACTGCTCTTGAACTTTCTGTGAGAAAGTGGTCTAAATAGACAATTCCAGGCACTTTGTAAATCTCTGAGGTCATTTGGAGGTTAATTTTCGCTGCTTGTAAATTACTGGCTCCTTGCCAGAAGAACCCAGCATTAAAGACTGATTTTCTTTCTTTTTGTTCAGGTTGTGTAGAATCTAGGTAGTGGAAATATGAAACTCCCTTTCCCAAAAGATTGTTGAAGTTAGGGGTCATTTGACAAATTTCAAACTGAGATGGATAAATTTTTGTTTGGCAAGGGCGTTCAGGATTATGGAACCGAAAGCGAATATATGGGCCTGAATTTTTCCTGCGTTTGGGCAGGCTCGGCGGGAGCAGGCAGAGGACAGTTCCGGAGCTGACCACCGCCCGCGATCACTGTACACGCGCGCAAAAGAGTGCTACAGCCTCCCTGAGGCACGGAGCTGCCTCAAGGAGATTGAAGCGCTTTTTAAAGAAATTATTAAAAACATTAAAAATTTAATGAAACATGCCCCCTTATGTGACTGTGTCACATGAGGTGGGACATGTTTTGATTTTTCAAAAAAAGTTTTTATTCAATTTGTAAAAGCTTTAGGAAACCTCATCCCGCTCGTGGATGAGGTTTCCTAAAAACTGTGAAAGCCACTTGGCCTTTTCGCCTGCCCGCCAACTGTTAGGTTGGACGGGTAGCATAAATTTGGAGTTAATTAGCTCGTTAATGGACTTAATAGGCCTTTCAATTATCGGCGGGCGCGTAGCCGACTCCAGCGCGTGCACGCCCGCCGAACGAAATATTGCAAGACAGTGCGATGACATCGGGACGCGCGCCTGACGTCATCGCGCCTCATCTTACATTCCAGCGAGTCAGGCCCACCCCCGCATGCCGAATGTAAAATCCTGGCCATGGAGTTAAGGTGCAGATCAACCATAATCTGATTGAATGGTGAAACAGGTTCGAGGGGTTGAATGGCTTGCCCCGCCCTGATATTCCCGTAGCTAAGTGCTACACCTTGAGGTGTTATGTCTGCAGTGTGACTTGTGCACTAAATGTATGTGAGATATTAGAATTAATATAACCAAGTAAAATTGAAAATTGAATATTTTCTGTTTTTAGTTTTGGGCCCTCAGATGTCAAGCAAATACACAGTTCATCCATTAATCTGGACATTAAAAAACCAGATGCCTTTGGCAACACAGCAAACACTCCCCCTACACCCAAGACAGCAGGAGGCAGCAACTGGACTCCAAGTACAACCCAATGGAACACCAGCACAAGCAGTGGGAAACATGTAGAGGTTACTTTCTCTCTCCATAATCCAGGTAGCGCAACGATTTCCACACCTTCTGCCTCCCCCGCCAGAGAGGTATTCAGTGGAGATGCCAAAACCTTCCATCCCACACAGGAGAAGAGAGTGCTCAAACCAAGTGCGGAACTGTTGGCGGGAGCCAAGAATGGATTGCAATCTCCAAGTCCAACGGATAAGAATCCTCCCAGAGTGTCTCCTTTTGAGAAGAACAAGGGAAGTCCTCAAGCTCCTGGGAGCAGCCCTGCTTTAGACAGGGTCACGGAGGAGTTGCCAGGGAGGCAGAGCTGGGTCCAAGGCAAATTAAGCACCGTGACAGGTCAGTATATTCCTGCAAAAAAATTCTACTGCCAGCAACCCCACCTCAGTTAATTCTCTCTGCATTCTCACAGTGATAAGGTACTATTCATTATGCAATGAGTACAAATTATAACAGAAAGTCGATTTGATAATAGAGCTAATCTGCACATGGAAATTGGCATATTTTGGTAATATTTCTTAAAGCAAAATGTCTACACCTTTGATCTTCAACAAGAGAATCATTGGGGAAGCTATTTATTAATAAATCTAATTTTCATACTTGAATTCCTCTTTTAATGAATGCAGTTCAGATTTTATAGGGTATGCCTAGTGTTTATTTTGTAATTAGGCAATGATAATTAGGCTACATATTTAACTCAAAGCAATGCTATGTCACAGGATTAAAGGAAAAATTAGTGGGCCTGATTGCTTTTGCATTGTTACTCATGTTGAATGAAGATCAAGTCAGTTACTAAGGAAACCTCGGTACCAGTAAAAGGCTCAGGCAACAACAACACTGCATTTAAAGAGCACTTTAACATAGTAAAACTTCCCAAGGTGCTTCAGAGGTACAATTATCAAACAAAAATTGACACCGAACCACATGAGGAGATACTGGAACAAGTGAGCTAGCATTTAAGGAGCAGCTTGAAGAAGGAAAGATAGCAGAGTGGTTTTGGGATGGAATTCCAGAAGGAGGGCCCAGAAAGTTGAAAGCATGGTCACCAATGGTGGGTGATTAAAATTAGGGAGATGCAAAAGGTTGGACTTGGAGGGGCATAGAAATCTCAAAACATTGTAGGACTAGAGGAGATTACAGTGATAGGGAAGGGGTGGGGAGGGGGGTGGTGGAGTGGGGGTGAGGCGGAAGAGAAATTTGGAAAAAAGAATGATATGTTAAAAATTTGTCAACCCATACTACTCCATTCTAGCACGATTCATAGGAATAGGAGGGGCAATTCAACCGCTCGCTATTGTTTTGCCATTCAATAAGATAATGGCTGCTCTGTATCTTAACTCCATCTACTTACCATGTCTCCAATATCCCTATATATCCTAAACAAAAACAGAATTACCTGGAAAAACTCAGCAGGTCTGGCAGCATCGGTGGAGAAGAAAAGAGTTGACGTTTCGAGTCCTCATGACCCTTCAGCAGAACTCTGAAGGGTCATGAGGACTCGAAACGTCAATCCTTTTCTTCTCCGCCGATGCTGCCAGACCTGCTGAGTTTTTCCAGGTAATTCTGTTTTTGTTTTGGATTTCCAGCATCCACAGTAGTTTTTTGTTTTTATCCCTATATATCCTGCTATCCTACTAGGTTGAGGTGAGGCTGATTGTCTTTGACATCAAGGCAGCATTTGACCAAGTGTGAAATTAAGGAACCTTGGAAAAATTGAACTCAATGAGAATCAGGAGGAAAATTCTCTACTGGTTGGAGTCATACCTAGCACAAAGAAAGATGTCTGTAGCTGTTGGAATCAATGGTTACAGCACAAAAGGTGACATTTGGCTCATCATGTCCATGCTGGCTCTCTGCAAGAGTAACTCAGCAAGTCCCGCTTTGCTGCCTTTTCCCCACAGTGCTGCATCTCTTTTCTCTTCAGATAATTATCCAATTTGATTTCGAAAGCCTTGATTGAATCTGCTACCACCACACTCTTAAACACTTGCTGCGCAAAAATTTTTCCTCATCATGCCACGAATCATCTCAGCTCCAGGACATCACTGCAGGAGTTCCTTGGGGTAGTGTCCTCGGCCTAACCATCTTCAGCTGCTTCATCAATGACCTTCCTTCTCTCATAAGGAGAAGTGGGGATGTTCGCTGATGATTGCACAACATTCAGCACCATTCACAACTCCTCAAATACTGAAGTAGTCCGTGTCCATATGTTGCAGGACCTGGACAACATTCAGCCTTGGGCTGATGAGTGGTAAGTAACGTTCTCAAGTGCCAGGCCACGACAATCTCCAATTTGAGAGATTCCAGCCATCCCCCCTTGACATTACCATTGCTGAATCCAGTGGTGGATTTACTGTGAAACAGAACATGCCATGGCGCGGGGCCCCCAAACGAAAGGGGGCCCCAAAATGCAGGACATTGAATGAACACAAGCACTCACGGTATCTAATTAATGTAGAATCTACTGAACAGAACAGAGATGATTGCGAAAGTGTATCGAGCAGTCACTCGAACTTGCTTTTACTCTGTGTAGAAAGACCCTTATTTTCCCTGTGTAATACAGGCACGAGGCAGTTAAGGCCAAATCTGTGCTGTTCTAACAAGCTACTGAATAGGCCACAATGTGTTATTCGTACATGTTGCCCGGTAGTGGTGAGGTGGGCAGGACAATTTGATTTGCCGAGATCATCCAGAAATTACACTCAATACAGGAGAGTGCAGTTTAAATTATGGAGCATTGGCCATGGATACGACCCTCAAATGGAATGCTATTGCTTCAGGTTTAATGGTACTATCAGGTTAATGGGTATATTTCCCTTTCAGTTTTATGTTGGCTTTGCTACGGGTCATTGCTCTCTCGGGTCAGCTCTGCTGCTTTCAGAGCTTCGGTAATTCGAGAGCTGTTTTTTCTTACATGTAATATATAATTCGCTAACTTTGGGGAGAAGTTAAATTTTACAAACCGACCTTGAGAATGTTCATTTTCTGCAACTGCATGTTGGAACACATTTTTTACAGGAGCTTACTGATGTTATTTTTTCCATGTTTAATACATATGTGAATCTAATAAAGGACATGAACTTGTTTTACCAAGCAGTTCAGTATGCAAACTGGATATATGTACATATAGCTATGTAGTATATGATAACTGAGCAGGTAGCCACCCACCTCCCCACAGCAACTTTCGCAATATCCTCAGGGTTATCATTGATCAGAAACTGAACTGGACCAGCCATGTAAATACTATGGCTTCAAGAGCAGTCAGCGGCTGGGAATTCTGCGATGCGTAGCTCACCTCCTTGCTTCCCAAAGCCTGTCCCCATCTACAAGTCACAAGTCAGGAATGTGATAGAATACTTTCCATTTGCTTGGATCAGTGCAGCTCCAACAACACTCAAGAAGCTCAACACCCATTCCAGAACAAAGCAAGCTGCTTGATTGGCACCCCATCCAGCACCTTCAACATTCACTCCCTCCATTGCTGGTGCACAGCGGCATCAGTGTGTACCATCTACAAGATGCACTGCAGCAACTCACCAAGGCTCTTTCAACAGCACCTTCCAAACTGGTGACCTCTACCACATACAAGGACAAGGGCATCAGATGTTTGGGAACACCACCACCTGCAAGTTCCACTCCAAGTCACACATCATCCTGACTTGGAACTATATCGCCATTCCTTCATTGTCACTGGGTCAAAATCCTGGAACTCCCTCACTTATGGCATTGTGGATGTACCTACACCACTTGGACTGCAGCAGTTCAAGAAGGTGTCTCACCATCACCTTCTCAAGGGTATTTAGGGATGGGCAATAAATGTTGGCCTTGACAGCGATGTCCACATCCCAAGAACAAATATTAAAAAAAAAACAAATTTATATCAATCCTGGTTTTGAAATTTTCAATTGACTCTAGTCTCAGCTTTTGGGTGAAAGTGTTGCAGATTTGCACTCCCCTTAGGCTGGAGAAGTCATTTCTGACATCATTCCTGAGTGGTCCAGCTCTAATAGAAAGTTATGCCCATTTGGTTCTGGACTCCCTTTCCAGGGGAAGTTATTTCTTTATTTACCCTATCAACTTCCTTAGTGTTTTATTTTGCAAAAATATGCTTTATTCATAAAATATCTAAAAGAACATTATAAAACGTTTCAAAATGGCCATCACAGAAATTGCAATGAAATTCAAATTATCACCATAAAGCATGTTGCACTCTGAGGTGCTTCAACACAGTAAAAAGAACATTACAGACATTTCAAAATGGTCATTATAGAGAGTGCAATGCTATTCAAATTATCTAGATAGATCATGTTGCACTCTGAGGTGCTTCAATACAATTGTAATACACATAATATTTACTGTATATATTCAATGTGACCCATACAGCCCGAGGGGTTCTACACAGTTCCCAGCTCTTCGGTGCATTATGGCTGAAAGGTCTTAGACCTTTCCCCATTGCGCCTTTGTGGCGGCTGCCCCAAGCTTTAGTACGTCCCTCAGCACGTAGTCCTGGACCTTGGAATGTGCCAGTCTGCAACATCCGGTCAAGAACAACTCTTTGCACTGGAAGACCAACAAGTTTCAGGCAGACCAAAGAGCGTCTCTCACCGAGTTAATGATTCTCCAGCTGTACGTGATGTTTGTCTCTGTGTGCATCCCTGGGAATAGCCCGTAGAGCACAGAGTCCTGTGTCATGGTGCTACTCGAGATGAACCTCGATAAAAACTGCTGCATATCTCCCCAGACCTTCTTTGCAAATGCACATTCCACAAGGCTTAATGATGCTATTCCACCAGTGAATGCACACATTATACAATGACTGTGGTTAAAACTGACCAGGCAATGGGAGCACATGAGGGCTGGGTGTGGGAGGACAGTTTAAATACAGTGACCAAGCACACACACTTTGGCCAATGGACTGCATGCTGTGCTCTCAGCTCAGACACACTTCTCCTCAAGCCCCCACGCACGCATGCACACACATACTTCTCCCCAACCACCCATACATGCACACACACACACACACACACACAGGTGAGATAGCCTTTTACTTCATTCCACTAATATTCTTCTCTATTATTCAAGTTAGTGAGGTATAACTTTTTCCCCCCTCCTCGTTTACTCAACTCTCACCTTCTCAGGGGGAGTCATAGAGTCACCATGACCTTGGCTCCTTTCCCCACCACAGCCACCTCGAGGGCAATGTGCGGAGGGAGGAGACTCTGGGCATGTAGGAAGGATCTGACGGGCAGGGCCTTTCTCACCACCAGCCAAGCTACGTCTTGGTGCTTGTTGGGAAGTTCTGGTGATGAGGTGTTCTGCCAAATGACTTTGACAGTCTGCTCGGGAAACCATCCGATAGGATCTACCATCTCCTTTTCCCACAGGGCCTCTAGGATGCTATGTGCTAACCACTGCCTGTTGGACTTGTGGTCAAAGGTGTTCCTCTGCATAAATTTTTCCATGAAGGACAGGTGGTACAGTACGGTCCAATACTTGGAGCGTTCCATGGCAGTGTGGCCAGACCCATCCTTCGCAACACCGGGGACAGGTAGAACCTCAGCATGTAGTGACACTTGGTGTTTGCATTCTGAAGGTCTACACACAGCTTGATGCAGCCACACACAAAGGCGGCCATTGGGTTGAGGGAGGTTGGGCACGTATTTCCCCCCTTTATGTAGAAGTTTGTACATCGTGTCCCTGTGCACACGATCCATTTTTGCAAAATGGCTTGGGTGATTGCCACAGCGCAGGAGTGAGGAATGGGCCAGATCTGCACCGCATCATCTTCTTTAATCACCTTAAACACCTCATTTAAATCATATCAATTGTCTATACTCAAGGGTATACAGCCTAGTCATACAGCTTGACTTAATAATCGAACTCTTTTAACACCAGTATCATTCTGGTGAATCTGTGCTACATCCATTCCAATGTCTATATATCCTTCCTGGGGTGCTGTGCCCAGACTGAGAGCAATATGCCAGATAGGGTCTAACCAGAGCTTTATTTCACAGTGACATGACTTCCGTCAATTTGTGTTTCAGCTTCCTTGAAATTTGCATGATGTGGTTGCATAGTTATTTGATGGGATGTTTTCTGATTGCACAAGTTCTAAACTGCTGTTACTTTATTTTTACAGCGAAGACGGCAAGAGCAAAGTTCTTTGAAGATGATTATGTTTCAGCAGACCCCAAGGAAAGCCAAGGTCATGATGACTCTACAACTCCCCCTGAGAAGGTGAGAGTTGCGTAAACAAGGAGGAGGGAAAAAGTCATACCTCACTAAGTTGAATAATATAGAAGAGTATTAGTGGAATGAAGTAAAAGGCTATCTCACGTGTGTGTGTGTGTGTGTGTGTGTGTGTGTGTGTGTGTGTGTGTGTGTGTTTTTGAGGGGAAGTGTGTCAGTGTGTGTGCTTGGTCGCTGTATTTAAACTGTCCTCCCACAGCCAGCCCTCATGTGCTCCCATTGCCTGGTCAGTTTTAACCACAGTCATTGGATAATGTGTGCATTCGCTGGTTGAATAGCATCATTAAGCTGTGTGCTTACCAAAGTCCCACTTAGGTAGCTTTAGAGAGGCTGTCTGAAGTCTTTCACTTTTTTAAATGTATCTGAAGCTGAGTTGGGTGGGATGATCCTGGAGAGTGATTGTTTGTTTGTTGCAGTGCTTTTCTTTCACTGACCTTGGTTTTATTCGCATTGAAGAGAGAAATTAGCCGTGAGTCAGTGCATATTTTACACATGATTAACTAGCAAAGTCTGATCCACAGGTTGCTAGCTAGGGTGGAAGCAGCAGAAAAGGGAAGAGAGATGTTTTAGCGGGATTGAATTTTTTTTTAATGTTTTCCAGGGGAGGTCAGCATTTGTTGGCCATTCTCAATTGCCCATGAGAAGATGGTGCTGTGTTTCTATGCACAAAGGTAGCTAGCTGACTGTGGCAACTAGCTTGTCTGCTTGTCTGTTTTCTTGCTTGTGTTTCATTTAAACTCAACGCTTCATGTTGCAGACTACCTCCAGTCAGCGAATATCAGAGGAGGACATTCAGAAGGAATTGCGGGATATCGGGAAGGAGCTGGACGTACTGGAACAGAAAGGGGTGGATCTGGAACCTCAGCTTCGGAGCTGTGAGGGAGGTAGGTGGCCTCACCTGTGTTGGTTGAGGGGGACAGGGCAGGACCTGGGTTGCCCCTTTGCCCAAGATTGGAAACTGAGATTGATTAGATTTCGTTGTGTAAGACTATTAAGAGTTAAAATACAGATCAACAATGATTGAGTTAAATGAGACATTAAATGAATATTTTGGACGGAATTATCTGATCCCATTGGATCTGACTCAGGCTCAGAAAATTTATGGCCTCCAGGAATCCTCCGAGTGCCAGAACCCTGGGAAGTCCCTGCTGCTGCTGCCTGCTATGGATCAGATGTGCTCACCAGATTGTGATCCCGAGGCTGCTTTATATCTAGGTCCCACTAAGGTTTGTGCCTCTGCACTGATGGAGGGTGTGGGTGAGCGCTGTGACAGGCTTTCAATTAGGGTGTCATCAGATTCTTCTTCCAAGTTGTCTTCGGGGCTTGGGTTGAGGTCCTGAGTGGTGCACCCCCTTGGCTGCTTCACAGATGTGCCTGTGAAAGCAAGGAGAGATAATTAGTGCATGGCAGGGGACTGCAGAACAGGGAACTGACTCATAGCATGGCTGTCTGATGGATGTTGCACTGCTGGATCCTCACTTGGCTGAGCACCGTCAGCACGGGAACGGTCCAGATCCTCGGCGGCCAGCTGGATGACTCTATTTTCAAAGTCTGTGAGGACCTTGATGTCAGGCATTCCTCCACTGGTCTGTGACCTCTCCTTTTTGTTGTATGCCAGCTTGTCCTGCATGAAGACAGGTGGAGAGAGCAGGATGCCTGCCAGGCCAATGAGAAGGATGCCTGACATGTATGGGTGGTGAGTAATGCCATGGATGGCATGAGGACATGATCTGCAGGACAGATCCTGTGTATGTGAGAGAGTGAATGGTGATGTCCCTTGAACTGGCAGTGAGTGAGATCCCTGTGGATGTGTGATGGATTTGTGAGTATGTGAGTTGAGAGTGATGAGTAGATTGACTTACCCTGGCGGAATGGAGATCATTCATCCTCTTTTGGCACTGGGTGACTGTCCTCTTTTGCAAGGTGTTGGTGCTGACCACCAATGCCACCGCCTCCCATGCTGGATGGGTGACCTTGCTTGCTGGTCCTCGCCCAGAGAGAGGTTAAGGACCTCACGGCAGGTATTCACTGTATCCAGTCGGCGCCCGAGGGAGACTACATTTGGGGAAGCATGTTTCCTCCCTTTGGCAGCCATGACTTTCCAGCAGCTTTTGATCCCTTAGAGAGAGTTAGCTCTGTGCAGGGGCGCCTTTTAAATATGGCACCTGGATTATTGAAGGCCTGAGGTGACAGCAGGGCAGGCGAATCAGAGGCCTCCCCACCAAATGAAGTGGGACACACGGAGAAGTGGGCGATACGGTGCAAAAATCTGCCATTGCGGCCGGCACTTTTTTCACACCCGCTACTGCACTTAGTGCAAATCTCGGATGATTCTGCTCTTTGTGTCTGTCTTCACTGAAGCGTTTTGGAAATAATGGAGAACCAAGGAAATGAGGAACTTAGAGATATTATCATTAATAAAGAGATGGCACTGGAGAGATTAATGGGATTTAAAGTGAAAAAATCCCCTGGACCTGACAACCCACATCCTAAGGTTTTAAGAGAGGTAGTTAGAGAGATAATGGATGTATTGGCTTTGACCTTCCAGAATTGCCTAGATTCCAGGATAGTTCCCATCGATTTGAAGGTTGCAAAAGTAACTACATTATTCAAAAAATGAGGGACAGAGAAAACAGGGAACCATATTCCAGTTAGTCTGATATTAGTAATAGGCAAAATGCTAGAATATATTATTAGGGACATTGTAACAGAGCCCTTAGAAAATCATAACATGATTCAGTAGAGTCAATGTGGATCTATGTAAGGGAAATGTGTCTGGATTTAATGATGACTCAGGGAGCAGGAAACATCGAGGGTGGGTTGAATTATTTTCGTGGGAGCTGAAATTTCGAAATTACGATGGCAGGTTCAGGCTGAAAAATTAAGTCAGCGTTGTGGCTGTGGCGGGTTAGGCCTCACACCATCCTGTTGCAGGTTCCTACTTGTACTAGATTTACATGCCATGAATACTCATTACCTTAAAACTTTTTGAAATTAAGCCTTACCTTCAAGTTTAAGTTAGTAGCTCATGGAAACCTCACGGCACCTGGTTCATGTTTGCTTAAGGGTGGCAAGCACCAGTTGGCTTTGTGAGGTTGTGTCTGAGGTGAGCCTATGTCCTTGTTGAACCCTGTGGCAAGGGAGGAGAGCTGGAGAATGGCAGCTTGTATGGAGGCTTGGGACCGGCAAGGGATGGTCAGGGGTGAGCGAGGGTTGGGGGGTTTGGACAGGGGCATGGAGGACTGGAAGAGGGCTTCAAGGGAGAACAGCGGGTGGGGTCGGGACTTGGAAATGTGCAGGGGGAAGGGCCTGGCATCTTGTGTGTGGTTGGAGAGGGCATTGTCTGAGGGGGCAGTCAATGAGGATAAACAGAATGAGAGACCTAAAGAACAGGGTTAGCACTGTCCAAATTGGGTCCTGTGGGTCAAACTCAGGTTGCTGATGGCAGAGGGAACATTAATAGTCACACTGTTGCTGGCCATTTTCAAAAACTCATCTGTAGCTTGCAGGAGTGCAGATCCAAGTGGGTGGAGGCTAGTGTGGGGTGGGTGGAGTTTTGGGTCTGGACAATTGGAAGAATAGAAAATCTCACTGTTCAGCAACTCAATGGTGAAACCTATGGACACACAGCTTCCTATCACTGACTGCCTTTTTCACACAGTTCACTTGGTGGAATACTCATGGGCCTGATACACCAACCTCGGAAACAGGAGGAGAGGATTTGACAAAGGAGGGCTCTCGCAGTCAGTAAGTGAGGCCGCAAGGCCAGCAGCAGGCAGCACCAGAGGGGGAGGGTGGTCAAGAAGTCAGCCATCCAGGGAAGGCACTGAGAAGAAGGTCACTGGTGCATCAGCGTGTCTTCAGAACGTGGGGAAACTACCTCCAGATGTCCGAGGGGCAATGCCAGAGGTGCCTGAGGATGTCCCAGGAAGCAGTCACTGAAATTTGCCAGATCCTGCAGCAAGACCTGCAGCCACTGCAGAAACCCCATGCCTCTGGCCCTCAAAGTGACTGTGGCGCTCAACCTTTTCACCACCGGCTGCTACCAGAGCTCCACTGGTGACATGTGGCATTTCGCAGGCTGCCACACACGGGAACATCAAAGAGGTGACCAATGCCCTCTCCCATCATGCCAATGAGTTCATCAGGCTGACCACAGATGATGACGGCCCCAATTGGCCAGGGCAGTGGGCTTCACGGCCATTGCTCATTTCCCCGAGAGTACAAGGGGGAATTGACTGCACTCATGTCACCATTAGAGCTCCCTCGGAATAGCCAGCAGCAGATGTGAACCGCAAGGGATTCCACCCTCTAAACGTCAAACTGGTTTGGAACTACAGATGAAGAATCATTTCCATCATGCTCATTTCCCAGGGACCTCTCATAACTCATTTATCTTGTGGAACTCGCATATTGAGCTTTTTCGAGTACCCTGCCCAGGTTGACGACTGGATCCTGGATGACGAGGGCTATTCCCTCTGGACCTGGTTGATGGCACCAGTAAGGGATCCCCACAGCGCAGAGGAACAGCGCTACCTTGCAGCCCACGCCTCCACCAAAGCTATCATCAGACAGACCATTGGCATGTTAAACATGTGCTTCCACAGCCTTAACAGGTCTATAGAGGCTCTGCAGTACTCACCACACAGTGTTTCAGGGATAGTTGCGGTATGACATGCACTGCACAATGTGGCAATACAACATGGCAAATCCCTCCATCAGGATGATAGGGAGGAGCAACACACCTCCTCAGATGAGGATGAATGGGATGAGCCTCGGGAAGAGGACATGAGTGTGCATGAGCCTCTAATGGATGCTAGGACCATGGAGAGAAGTGCCAGGGATACCAGAGACAATCTCATATACATGAGATTCATCCAAGGTTGAGGTATCTACATGACCATAGTCCAATTGCCAGGGCAGGTTTGCCTGCTGGGGATGTCTACCAACCCCTATCAGCCTCCCTGTCTCCACTCCCACGGAGCTACTTCTGAACCTGCATCCTTTACCACCTAGAATGGCAAGGGAAGTGGACCTCTGCCACACACATTAGCTCCTGAAGACTGGAGTACTGATGCCAAGCTGTTCCAGTACAGCTACAACACCGACAATATGGAAAATTGCCCAGGTATGTCTTGTACACAAAAAGCAGGACAAATCCAATGCAGCCAATTACTGCCCCATCAGTCTACTCTCCATCATCAGTAAAGTAATGGAAGGGGTCATCAACAGTGCTATCGAGCGGCACTTGCTTAGCAATAACCTGCTCACTGACACCCAGTTTGGGTTCCGCCAGGACCACTCAGTTCCTGACCTCATTACAGCCTTGGTTCAAACATGGACAAAAGAGCTGAACTCCAGAGGTGAGGTGAGAGTGACTGCCTTTGACATCAAGGCATTTGACTGAATGTGACATCAAGGAGTCCTAGCAAAATTGGACTCAATGGGAATCAGGGGGAAAACTCTCCTCTGGTTGGAGTCATGCCTAGCACAAAGGAAGATGGCTATGGTTGTTGGAGGTCAGTCATCTCAGTTCCAGGACACCACTGCAGGAGTTCCTCAGGGTAGTGTCCTAGGCCCAACCGTCTTCAGCTGCTTCATCACTGACCTTCCTTCCGTCATAAAGTCAGAGTGGGGATGTTGGCTGATGATTGCACATTGTTCAGCACCATTCGTGACTCCTCAGATACTGAAGCAGTCCATGTCCAAATGCAGCAAGACCTGGACAATATCTAGGCTTGGGCTGACAAATAGCAAGTAACATTCGTGCCACACAAGTGCCAGGCAATGACCATTTCCAACAAGAGAGAACCTAACCATTGTCCTTTGACATTCAATGGCATTACCATCGCTGAATCCCCCACTATCACCACCCTGGGGGTTACCATTGACCAGAAACTGAACTGGATTAGCCATCTAAATACTATGGCTACAAGAGCAGGTCAGAGGCTAGGAATCTTGTGGCGAGTAACTCTCCTGACTCCCCAAAGACTGTCCACCATCTACAAGGCACAAGTCAGGAGTGTAATGGAATACTCTCCATTTGCCTGGATGAATATAGCTCCAACAACACTCAAGAAGCTTGACACAATCCAGAACAAAGCAACCTAATTGATTGGCACCCCATCCACAAACATTCACTCACTCCACTACTGACGCACAGAGGAGCAGTTTATACCATCTACAAGGTGCACTGCAGGAACTCACCAAGGCTCTTTAGACAGCATCTTCCAAACTCACGACCGCTACCATCTAGAAGGTTAAGGGCAGCAGACAAATGGGAACGCTACCACCTGGAAGTTCCCCTCCAAGCCGTTCAACATCCTGACTTGGAAATATATCACTGTTCCTTCACTGTCGCTGAGTCAAAATCCTGGAACTCCCTCCCTAACAGCACTGTGGGTGTACCTACACTACATGGACTGCAGTGGTTCAAGAAGGCAGTTCATCACCACCTTCTGAAGGGCAATTAGGGATGGGCAATTAGCAATGCCCACATCCCATGAATGAATAAAAAATAAATATGTCAAGCAGCCTACATCGACCGATATCTCAGAACCTGCTGCATTGTTACAAGTCTTTCACTTCCCATATGGCAGTTCTATTGTCCCTTTGCAACATAATCTCAGACAAAAACAGAATTACCTGGAAAAACTCAGCAGGTCTGGCAGCATCGGCGGAGAAGAATAAAGTTGACGTTTCGAGTCCCCATGACCCTTCTGAGGACTCGAAACGTCAACTTTATTCTTCTCCACCGATGCTGCCAGACTTGCTGAGTTTTTCCAGGTAATTCTGTTTTTGTTTTGGATTTCCAGCATCAGCAGTTTTTTGTTTTTATAATCTCAGACAACCTGCTTTCCCCTGTACATATTGGAGTGTCTCCAGAGCCCAAATCTTCCTCTATGTCTCACAGTCTACCTACCTTCTAAATGGATACACACATGAACATTAAATACAGATTGATCACCATCACACAACACCCTAGTCTCCTCCACAATAAAGGAGATGTCTCACATTCCCCAGCAGCCATCAATGAGTGCCAATCATGAGACATGCCAGCATAGTTAATTCTCTGACTAATCACGTCCCTAAAAAAAAGGATAATGATGTACACCTGAATAAAGTGGAAACAATGCACTCCACTATATTTACATGTGACAAAGTGAATTTTGTACAAATACCTTTGCGCTTTCATAAATTCTCAGGTTTTCTTTTCCTCCCACTACGTCTCAGTGTGAACCCAGAATCAGCAGCTGAAGTGGAGGCAGGCTGCTGAATGTGATGTCCCGTTGCCTGTGATGACTTTGCTGGGTGTCATCTGGAGGTCCGGGGCCTTGAGGGCTCTGGCCTACTGAGGGTGTCCTGCATGGGTGCAGGGTTAACCTCCTTGGCCACACCTGCTGGAGGCAATAGGGTCAAGGGCAGAGGGGAAGATGAGAAGCTGTGCACCCTCGGGGTGTCCTGAGAGGAACTACCGGGGCAGCTGGCACACACTTCTCCACCTGGGTGCGCAATGGCATCTCCCTTTCTCCCTGAGGAGAAGGGACTCCTGGATGGAGGACCAGGTGCCTTGTCTCCCTCTCGCCTAACCACTGCTTATGGAGCAGGGCTAGAGCGAGGGAGTGCAGGTCAAAGCAGATATGGATCGATTGCTCAGCTTGACCCTCCATGGCAATCTCTCCATGGAGGGAACCATGTGTTTATTTGCCTGTGACATGGCAGAACCCATGGTGTGCATGGACTCCTCCATAGTCCACATGGAGCTGCGCATAACCCCTGATATCTCCGCCATATGATCCCCTAACCTCTGCTGCATCTTCAGCAAACTTCTTGTAGCCACGACCAGAGGCCCCTCTTCAGCATAGGGCTGAGGGGTTGGGGGATACGGGGACTTGTTCCTCAGCTGTCCTTTGTGTGTCAGGGACCTCGACTATCACAGCCTTCCTCAGCTGCTGGGACGTGTCTGTGCTGTGTTCACAAGAAGGTGAGCCCGATTCTAAATGCGACCCCTCTGTGACCTCGGTGGGTGTACCTTTGCTGCTGGAGGGTGCGGTAGTGACAGGTGACAGTGCATCCTCTGGGTCACTGGTGTCATTGTGCCCGGGATGGAGTCTTTGGTCTCCAGTGGCTGAGGCCTGGGGTCTGGATTGGGGCACCCTGTAAAGGAGAATGAAAAGAAGCACATTAAGGTTCCACAGTGTCAATGAGCAGAGTGTGGTCCTGAGTGCCCATTATAGCAGCACCAGGTTAAATGCATTCTCCCTCTGCTGCCTTGCCAATTCAGCCTCGCCTTCAGCAAAGGATTGGCCACCCTGTTCCCCAACATTCAAGAGGACTTCTTCCTCAGCAGGGGTGAGGATATTGAGGTTGGGCACCCCTCTACCCATCTTCGCTCTTTCCTTTTGATAATGGGTCTGATTGTCCTGCAGGAGAATGTGGAGATTTAGTGAATTGACAGGTGCCAACTGCCCCTGCATGCATCCCCATCATATACTGACCTGTCCATGTGTTAGGTTGCACCCAATCGCTCATTCAAGCCAAACCGTCACACACTTTGGCCTCAAGAATCATGCAGTCCTGGGGTTCATCATTCATTCATCCACCTAGCCTAGCTGCACACTTGCACAAATACATAGCCTGATGCTCACATGAGAGACAGTCTCATGCCATTGGGCGGATCGAAGATCATTGACCCTTTTCCGGCACTGGACCCAGAATCTTCAGTGGACCCCATGGTTGCTAACCTCCTCTGTGATCTCCGTCCAGGCTGCCTTGGTCAGGCGGGAGAGGTCTCCTGTTGCCCTCGCTCAGCATAAGCACCTCTTGCTGTTCCCTGACCTGAAAGTGGCGCACACTTCTGGTTTCATCGTCAGAAATGGCGCATCACTGATTAAATTCTGCCCAGTGTTTGACAAATCTGTTTGTTTTTTTGAGGATGTAGCTAACAGTGTAGATAAGGGGGAACCAGTGGGTGTGGTGTATTTGGATTTTCAAAAAGCATGAGATAAGATGCCACACGAGGTTATTACACAAAACTAGGGCTCATGGGATTGGGGATAATATATTAACATGGAATGAGGATTAGTTAATGGATACAAAACAGAGTAGGACTAAACGGGTTATTTTTGGTCTGGCAGACTGCAGCTAGTGGGGTAACACAGGAATCGACACTTAGGCCTCAGCTATTTACAATCTATATCAATGCCTTAGATGAGTGGTTCAAGTGCAATCTATCCCATTTTGGTGATGATCCAAAGTTAGATTGGAAAGTAAGCTGTGAGGAGAATCAAAGAGGCTACAAAGGGACGTAGTCGGGTTAAGTGAGTGGGCAAGAACATGGAAGATGGAATATAATGTGGCGAAGTGTGAAGTTATTCACTTTTGTTGGAAAAATAGAAAAGCAGAATATTTTTTTTAAATGGTGAGAGATTGGAAAATGTTGGTATTCGCAGGCACCTGGGTGTCCTTGTATACGAAACACAGAAAATTAGCATGGAGCTACAGCTGGCAATTAGGAAAGCAAACAGTATGTTAGCCTTTATTGCAAATGGATTGGCGTATAAAAGCGAAGAAGCCTTATTATAATTGTATAGGGCTTTGCTGAGAACACATCTGGAGTCCTGTGTGCAGTTTTGGTCTCCAGACCTAAGGAACGATATACTAGCTTTGGAAATTCACAAGACTGATTCCTGGGATGAGGGGTTTGTCCTATGAGGAGAGATTGAGTAGACTAGGCCTATGTTCCCTGCAATTTAGAAGAAGGTGAGGTGATCTTATTGAAACATATAAGATTCTTTAAGAGCTTAATGGGGTAGATGCTGGGAGAATGTTTCCTCTGGCTGCAATCTAGAAACAAGGGTCACTGTCTCACAATAAGGATTTGGCCATTTTGGACTGAGATGAGGAGACATTTCTTCACTCAAAGGGTAGATATTTGCAATTCTTTACTTCAGAGAGCTGTGGATTCTCAAATATTGATCATGTTCAAGACAGAGATCGATAGATTTTTGAATACTAAGGGAATTAAGGGATATGGAGATAATGTGGGAAAGTCAAATTGAGCTAGAAGATCAGCTATGAATGTACTGAATGGCAGAACCAGCATGAGATGCTATTCCTATACAACATAGATATGGTACATTGGAACAGAAAGCTGGAGGGAGAAAGTTGTCATTGAGGTCTGAGTTTTGATGTTTGGAAATCTGGAAATTAAATTTTAGGAAACATGAAGGTCACCATATCAAAAAACACCAACTGAGGAAAATCAGACTATTTGGCCCCGATTTTAACTCCCTCAGCTTTGTGGGGGATATAATCAAAATGAAGTTAGTGACTAGCCCTCTCTGATCACGTTGCTTCCCGATATTACACTGTTGTTTTGAGCAGGTTGGTGGGACACCCACAGAAAATCAGCTGGGGTTCTTCTTAAATATGGAAATTAGGCCCTGGGTTTGGAGGGTGAGGGGAAACAATGATGAGTTCCTCCTCCATTAGGAAAGATGTGCTGAGAGGGGATCGTGGGCCAACAGAGGGCCAGAATTGAATGTTTTTAATTTTTTGGGAGGTGGGTGGGATTCCTTAGAGTCTCACAAGAAACCTTAGGCCTCCTTTAACTCTGGGTTTTCCCCTTCCCTGATCTTAATTACTCCCCTCCCATCCACTACTGCTCACCTGACTCTGAGGACCTCTCCGGTGGGTCCTCCTAACACCTGAATTCCCAGTCTCACCCCCTGCCGGTCTCGGTGGCTCCCCTGGTTCGGGAGTCTAGAACTAGAGGGGTCACAGTATAAGAGGTCGGCTATTAAGGACTGAGAAGAGGAGAATTTCTTCACTTGGGGAATTGTGAATCGTTGGAATTCATTACCCATGAGATCTGTGGATACTCCGTCACTGAATATTTTCAAGACAGAGATTGGTAGATTTTTGGGCACTGAGGGAATCTCGGGATATGGAGATAGGTGGGAAAGTGCAGCTGAGGTAGGGGGTCTGTCATGTTTGTACTGAATGGCCTAGCAGACTCGAGGAGCCAAATATCACATTGGCGCTCCTATTTCTTATGTTCCTACATTTCTGGCACTTGAGGGTGGATAGGCTTGCTGGACCCGCTGGTATTTTCCTGCTGAGCAATTTGTTGTGATGGTTTATATCATGTCATGTGTAGACTCCAGTGTCTGAGCAGTTAGTCAGCCCAATGTGGGATATAGGAGAATAAACAATATTCTGGGTGACCTGACCACTGTGTGTTTGATGGCTGCTGCTGTTATCAATTCTCCTGTTTTTAGAAACTCTGGAATTTTTTTTCTTTCCTTTTATTAAAAACAAACAGATGAAAGGGAAGACGACTTGATGGTGGAGTGGTTCAAACTGATCCATGAGAAACAGTTGCTGATGAGACGGGAATCGGAGCTCGTTTACATGTGAGTAGGAAATGAGCAGGAGGAGGGTGAAGACAGGACTGCAAGTAATTGCAATACTGTACATTGTAACTGGTGCCCTGCCTTCCCCCTCTCCCTGACCCCACCCTCCTCCCCTCCCCTCCCAACCCTCCCCTCCCTCCCTCCCTCCCTCTCCCAACCCTCCTTCCCTCCCTTCCCAACCCTCCCCTGCCTCTCTCTCCCAACCCTCTTTCCCTCCCTTTCCAACCCTCCCCTCCCTTCCTGATCCTCTCTGTCTTTCCACCTCCCTCCCTTCCTCCCTCCCTGCCCCAACCCTTTTTCCCTACCTTCCGACCCTCTCTGGCTTCTCAACCTTTCCATCTTGCCTTCCCATGTCCCTCCATCCCTTCCTTCTTAACATTTGAAAAATCAGGGCTGTTTTTAGAACTGAGTGAATAATAAGACCATTTAAAAATGTGATGGGATGGAACAAAGTAGACCTTGCAATGGTTAATAGAAGGGCAGATACATAGAAGATGAGGGAAAAGATTTGGAGAGCAGGAGAAACCTTTCTACAACGAGGTTGTGAGGCTATGAAATGCAAAGTTAGTGATTAAGGTAGAGATTAGGTTAACATTTAAGAACAGGTTTGATAGGTGATTGAAGGAAAGGAGAATAAGGGACATGGAGCTGAGTAAACACATGGGATTAGGATGTTAGATATGTGAAGGATAAACATGAACATGAACTGCTTGGGCCAAATGGCCTTCTTCTATGTTTTAATTTCTATGTAGTTCTCAAATTAACTCTCAGCCTTCCCAAAGAGGATCCCTCAATCCTACACCTCTTCTCTTTTAAGGAGACTACCTAGTTGCCTTTCTGCCCTGTTTATATAGTATTTCCCAGTTCAGTTAGCCTCTGTGGTACCATAAAGTTACCCTGTATTGCCCTAGCAAAGACTAGATTTCTTCTTTATTCATGAACATTTGTTATGTCAGACAGAGTGTACAGAAAACAGACCTTGTTCCATGCTACTTCATCTAACCCTATCAGCATATTCTTCTATTCCATTCTCCCTCCTGTACTTACCAAGCTTCCCTTTCAATGCATTACAATTCCTCCTCTATGTTTATGAACAATTTCATTGTCAGTGTGAACAGTTTGACTGGATCCATCTCACTACTGATCCTGCCCATCTTCCCCAATACTCATTTCCAATGGGAACATGCCAAATGCCTTTGATCTTTCCTCATTACTTCCACTTCAGAGACCAGGTATTAGTTGGCGCCAACTCTGCACTTTTTTGTTGTTGACAGATCGCAGCAACAGATTTTGGAGGACCGACAGTGTCAGATCGACCAGGAGTTACGAACGTTGATGGAAAAATCAGGTCAGTGCAGAAACAGAAGAATGTTCTGTCCAAAGTATAGCAGATTCAGAATATCTATAAAGACCACTCTGTCCTTGGCTTCCTACATGGTTCCAATGAAGCTCCAAGCTAGCTTAAGGATCAGCACCTTGCCTTTCAATTGGGCACTTTAAAGCCTTCTGAACTGAACATTGAGTTCAACCATTTCAGGTTGTAACTGCTGCTCCCATGTTTTCAGGTAACAGGTGCCAGTAATGGTTTTGTTCTTACCATTTATTCTTCCTCTCGACACATCTTTTGTTTCTTTACTTGTCCCATTACTATTCCCTTTGGCCTTGCACCATCAACCCTCTTGCCATTTAATCCCTCCTTTCCCCCACCCTATCATAGAGCTTCCCTTTTCTTTCCTCTAACCACGACACCTCTATCTAGGCTGGTCAGCGTGAGGGCCACCAAATTCAGACACCTCCGGGAGACATGTTGGGTGATGTCATTGTGCATAGGATGATGTCAGCATGTACACATGTGGTGTCAGCATGCACAGATGTTTCTGTGGCAAAGGAAGGGACCACTGGGGTGGGGGATGGGGTGGTTGCAAACAAGGTATAAAAATGTATCAAAACCAAACCTACCTCTTGAATCCCCATCACAGTGAGGCAGCTGCAGATGGGGAAAGGAGAGAGCATAGGCCCCTGGTCAGTGCTTTCCTAGGGTGAGTGAACAAAAGGTCAAAGTACCAGATGTGAAGCCATCCGGTACCAGACAGCAGTCAAACTAGCTAAAAACCAGACTGTTCCGTACAAAATCAAACATCTCATAGAGCCATAGCGTCATAGAGGTCTACAGCACAGAAAAAGGCCCTTCGGCCCAACGAGTCTGCGCCGGTCAATCAAGTACCTAACTATTCCAATCCCATTTTGCAGCACTAGGCCCATAGCCTTGTATGCCATGGCATCGCAAGTGCACATCCAAATACTTCTTAAATGTTATGAGGGCTTCTGCCCTTACCACCCTTTCAGGCAGTGAGCTCCAGATTCCCACCACCCTCTGGGTGAAAAATTTCTTCCTCACATCCCCTCTAAACCTCCTGCCCCTCACCTTAAACCTATGCCCCCTGGTTATTGATCCCTCCACCAAAGGGAAAAGTTCCTTCCTGTCTACCCTATCTATGCCCCTCATAATTTTATACACCTCAACCATGTCCCCCCTCAATCTCCTCTGCTCCAAGGAAAATAATCCCAGTCTATCCAATCTCTCCTTATAACTAAAACTCTCCAGCCCAGGCAACATCCTGGTAAATCTCCTCTGCACTCTCTCTAGTGCATCACATCCTTCCTATAATGCGGATTCCAGAACTGCATGCAATACTCTAGCTGTGGCCTAACCAGCGTTTTAGGCAGTTCCAGCATAACCTCCATGCTCTTATGTTCTATGCCTCGGCTAATAAAGGCAAGTATCCCATATGCCTTCTTAACCACCTTATCTACCTGTCCTATCTGACATGCACGCCAAGGCCCCTCTGATCCTCGGTGCTTCCCAGGGTCCTACCATTCATTGTGTATCTGATCACCCTAACTGCTCTCCCCCTCTCCCCCCTACACCCTACTCTTTTTCCTGGCTTTGCACTTGCTCAAATACTGTCAAATTTCTAACTTTTTCCAGTTCTGTTGAAAGGTCATTGATTTGAAATGTTAAAAAAGGAGCTCTTGTAGATGATTAGCCGTGATTTTATTGAAAGGTGGAGCAGGCTCGAGGGGCTGAATGGCCTATCTTTGTTCCTGTTTTTTATGTTCTCTGCTTCATCCTGTGCAGATGGTGTTGACCTGCTGAGTGCTTCCAGCATTTTCTATTTTACTAACTATAAAGTGTTGTCTTGTTGGGTGAAAAATGCTCCCAGTGCCTTGCTCTTCTGTCCCAGAGCTGAATGTTCACCGACCATGTGCAGTGGAAACTGTCCATGACGAGAACTGCTCCAATCTGATTAACCTGCCTAACAGCACAAAGGCTGGGATCTCTCTCAGCCCCTCCAACTGCAAGGCCCACTCGTCCAGCCTGACCAGATCAGAGGAATTTGGCCGTTGTCAGATAAAAGCAATATGTTGGCCCAGGAGGAGCTTTTGAACGAAATCAGTCCCCGAGGGAGTGCCCCTTTAAATGTGCCTCCCGTTTGTCTGCCACCCTGTTTAAGTGACTAATTGCCCTATGTAAGAAATAATACTATAGATTCAGACCCACCAGTGGTCTTAATGCGGGTGAAGGTTCTTAATCACAGTCCTAGAAAACACAAAAACTGTTCCCAGGGAGTGAAATAGAAACCAAACAATAATCAACCACAACAACTTGTATTTATATAACATTTTTAACATAATAAAACATCCTAAAGTCCTTCACTGAAGTGTTATCAAAGAAAATTTGACACTGAGCCATGTAAGGAGACATTAGGACAGGTGTTGAAAAGCTTTTCTGTGTTTGTGTATTCTAACGTGTGGCCATTGCAGAGGAAGAAAAAACTGATGGAGATCGAGCTCGTGAACAGGAGCTGATGGAAGAGCTGTTTAGAACAGTGGAGGACAGGAATAACATCATCGACAGACTGGATGAGGACAGAGTGAGGTATGACACAACCACTAAAAGATGCATAACCCAGGCTAAGGAATATCTGTTCAAGTTTATGTGGAGACACTGCTTAGCAAAAGTATGATTCCAGGGAATGCCTGACTTTTCCTTTAGTGCCAGGATCAAGAAGAGCAGAAATATAGGATCGGGAATAAGGTCAGTAGGTGCTGTGAATCTGTCCCTTTGTGATTGACCCCCAACTCCCTCTATCCATCACATCTCTCAATCTATTCTGCTTCCAGATGTATCCAGTAGTACCTTGATCTTACTCAGACTACTTACCTCAACAACCTTCTCTATTAACTATGCCATAACTCTTATTACCTTTCTGGTTGAAAAATTTCCAACTTCCTGATTTTGCCTTTTAAACTTGTGTTTCAATCCTTCACCACTATGAATAATTTGGATTTAACTTTATCAAACCCCCTCATAATCAGGAAAGCTTCGACAGGGAATAGGTGAAAGGCTGCAGCTGATAGGTCTAGCTGAAGCTCAAACATTGGTGCGAAGGGCCGAATGGTCTCCACCCTCTCTATAATGTCTGTGATTCCAGCTTACCTTGAATTATTTGTTCCACTGCCCCTCCTCTCTCCACCAAGGACTAATGGTTCTCGAATCATCTCAATTGTGTTAATACTGACGCCAGATCTATACAGAATTAACAAGATTACAGGATAAAACTCTTCCTTGTCCTTGTCCCTCTTTGCAATTAGACTTGACCACTTAATGTCAATCTTGGGCACATTTGAACTCATGGTCGGGAAGAACAATGCACTGTTGACTTTATTGGAAGTCCTCAGAAAAATTGACAAGAGGAACCTTTCATTTCTTGACTCTGAGTTGGATGCCAACTTGGAGACGAGAGGATTTGGCTCCCAATGAATGAACCATGGGCTTAAATTTTAACAGAAGATTTGGTTTTGTCGAACTGTACGAACATTAACTAAACTGTTCATGGTGCAGCATTTTACACTGAACTTCACTGTCCAATACAATGAACAGAGGAGTAGTTAAGTGTGTGCCATCTGTCACTCTGTCTCTGCCATATGGACAAGTGCCACCCTGGCAATCTATCGTGCTGCCACTCACTGCTGCCTGGAAATGCACAGCTGATTTTAAAGACCAACTCCCTTGTGAAATAAACTCAGCAAGCACCCCCTTTATAAAATGTGGCGGCTGCATTGTATTGTCCGTGATACCCATCTGCCCTGTCTCTGGATCCTGCTCTCACCAGTTTCTTGCTAACATCACTGAGGAACAACATTTAAGACTTCAGGTTGTCTAGAAGATGCAGCGCCAAGAAAATTAAGAGCCTGCTTCCCTAACAACAATAATAACTTGCATTTATCTAGCACCTTTAATTTAGTCACTTGTCCCAAGGTGCTTCATAGGAGCGTATTCAGACAGAAATTCAGACAGACGCCGAGTCACATAAGGAGATATCAAGATGGATGACCAAAATCTTAGTCAAAGGAATAGGCTTTAAGGAAGGAAGAAAGAGGCAGGGAAGTTTAGGGAGGAAATTCCAGAGTTTAGGGCCTAGACCGCTGAAAGCATGACCACCTATGGTGGAGCGATTACAATAGGGGATGTGCACAAAGAAGAACTAAGATATGAGAATTGGAGGAGTCAGAGATCTCGGAGGGCAGCAGGAGATTACAGAGAGAGGGAGGGACCGGCCATGGAGAGACTTAAACACCCGGATGAGAATTTTAAAATAGAGGCACTGCTGGACTGGGGGCCAATGTAAGTCAGCGATTACAGGGGCGATGATGAACAGGACTTGGTGTGTGTTAGGATATGGGCATCGGAGCTTTGGATGAACTGAAGTTTACGGAGGGTGCAAGTTGAGAAGCTAACCAGGAGAGCATTGGAACAGTCAAATTTCCCTTTGAGCTCACTAGAGGCATTCCCAATGGGATCAAAAGTCATTTCCTTTAAAGGTGAATAAATTAGCCAGCCAGTCACCTCTAACTAGTTCAAGTGTACCTCCTGGTGGCTATGGAAGGTAAGAGAGGGAAGATCACTTTAAAACCATATTGATTATTGTTGGGGGTTTGAGGGTGCATGGCTGCCACCTTGAGCTGCACCATGGTTGAGATTCACTCTCAAGAATGCTGCTGTGCATCTCACAATGAAGGAAGGTGAGCTTGGTCTGTGCCCAACATTTTCCAGAAGGTGAACTTCTTCTTTCGGATGTGACTGTGACTAAATGAAGAGGTTTGCTGTCATTTTAACTTGCTATTCAATGGTGGTACCTGAGGAGTTAAAATCTGCTGTACTTAGAAACTATTTTCCAGACTAATTTCATACAAAAGGTGCATGATTAATATTTGGCCATTGACTTGTGGGAAGAACTAAGCCACACAATTCGAATGCAAAGAGACTGAATGATTAGTTCAGCGTGGGAGCTTCTTTTGAATGTGGTTGATAGTTCTTTAATGCACAAGCCCCTGTAATTTAGTTTGGGGGCTGCTTATTATCTGGCCAGTCAAATCAGTCTGGAACTTTCTGAGAGAATAGCTCATGCTGATTGGCTGCTGCAGTTGATTGGAATTAAAAAGTTCATTAAATAAAGAGATTTTTGTGAGCCACATTGCGAGCCTGACTGAAAATCTTAAATTGATTTAAGGAATCTTAAATGTAATTTGTAATTCTTAACACAATCAGGATTGTTTAGCAAGTGTTGTCCAATTGCGAAATCACACCTAATATTTGGACACTATGATTTGAGTTTCGCAAGCACTGTCTGGTTGGGTACAGTCAGCACTTTGCCTATTGTGAACAGCCGAAGGAATGTGCTGTTTGATATGATCCATCAGTCATCGGGACATATGGCCTGCGTACCTCCCTTCACACTGGCACTGAAATTCATATACCGCATTACTCATTTATGTGATAGGCAGAATGTCTTTTGCTAGAAGCCACATATATTCACACATGGAGCCCTGTCCTTTGCAGACAGAAGGAGCAATTCCAACTAAACAAAAGATTGGGGGACAGTCATTCCCTGGTTCATTCCCCACAGCAATGTCTTGGCCAATCAGAGTCAACCTGCCTGGTTTGAATTTGAATAAAAGCTTGGCAGTTAACTGTTCTCTGCTGCATTCTCCATGGAAATGCCTCTACCAATCAGAGTCAACTTGCCAACCAATCAGCACTCTCTTCTCATGCAATATAAATTGTTGTTCCCGTCACTGTTGGTTTATCTTGTGAGCTGTCCTGATGAGTGCAAGATGAAAAGCTCCAATTACATGTCTCTTTTTTCAGCAATATCCAAGTTCTGTACTGTCAAACGACTAGATTAATATCAGTTTGATGGAAAAATAGTGAACGAAGTGTTATTTTCTTTTTACGAGGAATCTGTAAAAAAAAATCGACACTTGTACATATGATACATTATTGTTACTTATTTGCTTGTTCATATTCAATAAATTTGTTTGCCAGTTTAAGCCTAAAATGAGGCCTGTTAGAGGAAACAAAGTTAAAGTAACTGGCAAAAGAAGCAGGGGTGACATAAGGATTTATTTGTTTTCTTTACTCAGTGAGCTGTTGTGATCTGGAATGCACTGTCTGAAAGTGTGGTGCAGGCAGATTTAATAACTTTCAAAAGGGAATTTTGAATATAGCTTCAGGGGAAATGTTTACAGGGCTATGGAGAAAAAATGCAGAAGTGGAACTATTGGATAATTCTTTCAAGACTTCTTTCTGTGCTGTATGAGTCTATGGAAAGGATCCAGTGATGGCATTGATTCAATCTAGCAACCAAATGCAGTGTTTCATTTTCCAGTTCTCTAATCATTATCCTGGGTCAGCTATCAAATTGAATGGGAGTGAAGACACTCTCAAGAATGCCAAGACTGACCTGAGATTAGTCTAAAAAAACTGAAGGATAGTGAGAGGGTGCAGATATGGCACTTTTTATAGAAGAAGAGAAAAGATCCAACAGAAATGATAGTTTCATTAAAATACAGGTCCTCTAACTCTTAGAGGACCCTTCACTACCTCAGTGAAGGTCAGGTAGCCTCTGCTTTCTAGCTTCCATGGCTTTTGGTGCTTAGTCAGCAAAAGGAGAAGGAGAACAGCTCTGAACTTCAACTCTGACAACATAGGTCTCAAATATGTTGGGGACAGATTTAAGATTGTGGCCTGGATTTTCGCCACGATGGAGAGCCTTGTGGCAAGAATGGTGGATGAGTCCAGAAATCATGTCCCACCCCCAAACATGGCACTTACCATTTTTGCAGGGGCGGGAGTGGGGCGGATTGCACTTCATGTACCCTCCATTCACAGAGGCAGCTGGCCACTTAAATCATCAGCTGTCTCCATCCAAGTTGGATTTTGGTAACTGAATTGTACAGGGTAGACCTGGTAAGAGCAGGTCTGAACTTTGTGGATTCTTTGGGTAGCCAGGGGTACCCCTTTGGAGAGGTAAGGTACCTCTTTGGAGCTAGTCCCTTAGGGGAAGGTCAGGTGCTTTTTGGGAGAATTTAGGTGCCCTTTGGAATAGTTAAAATTCAGCATGAATGTGTGCATAAAGTGCATAAACTCATTGTCATGAAGCTATTAATGCATGTAATGTTATTGGAAAATTATTATTTTTTAAATAAAGGTTTAGTCTGTGGGTGTGTGTTAATTGGATTAAAGCCAACTAGCCTGGGTGCTTTGATGTTTACTAGTTTTGAGATGTAAACAGAGAGGTAGAGGCACATTTGCATTTTGTTGAATAGAGCATTCAAGGGGGAGTGAAATCTTGCATCAAGCTAGCAGATACTAAGCAATGTTTATATTACTAATAAAATTGGTACGATGAAAGGGGTTTTATTGTTAGAAGAGGTGGACTTCAAAGGGACTAGTGATACAATGAGAATTTACATTCAAAGAGATGTGCTGGGTATAACAGACAGCAGTTTTGTGTGTGCAGGGCAGATGTAACATCAAAGCCTGTGAGCACACCACTGTATCTGCAAAGGAACCAAAGTGAAAGGAACCTCATTTTGAATTCATAAGGTGAAAATGTTTTGCCGGGTTTCTGGTTAAGTTTATGGGTTGTTGTTGCCTTACTGGAGATTAGTTTGGGAATTTGTTAAAAGTTATGACAGTAGTAATTTGTAGCCATGTGTATATGTTTAATGTGTGTAAATTAATAAATGTCTTATGTAGCTTGATATAAAAACCTCTCGAAAACTGGTGGTCTTATTCCTGAATTTAGAGCTGCAACTCAAAACATACCACTTGAAAATATAGGTTATGACAGTTATTTAAAGTTTCCCTGTGGGATTTTAAATAACAGCCTTTACCAGCTGCTGTGACATAACACTCATTAACTGTCAAGCTTATTGGGACTGTCAACAGACCTGTCAAAATCAACTGTCAAAAACACCTGTCAAAGGGAGCTGTCAAGCTGTCAAGGCATTTAAAAGTCCTGCTCTTTAAATCATTGAAAGAAAAATGTCAGGAGTGTTTTGTTTCACTCTCTCTGTTGACATAAACCTGAGGGCTTCTATGACTGGATTAGTGCTGCATGACTTATTTCACAGCCATCCATTATAACATACGGTGCCTGCCATGTCACCGCTTGATTGACAGCTACAGTGGTTATAGACTCTGTGAAGACTATGAATTCCAATACTTATTATAGGGGATTTAGCACTTGAATGAAGTGTTTGTTATTGTAAGGCTTTATGTAATTGAAGGAATGTAAATATAGTAATTGGGTTTTTATGAATGAGCTGTTGCTTTCTATATAGTGAAGTCTGCCATAAACAATTAAAATTCTATAAAATAAAGTTCTATTTTATCTCATCTCTGCATGGGTCCTGAGGTCTACTGTATACTGGATGAGTTGACATGGCAGCTGTTAGGGCAAAGGGGGGTGGATGGGGGCATTGGTTGGCATGAGTTGGCACCAAGTTGCCGTAGGGGTTATAAAGGACCATGGGGATGTGAGGGGCATAGGGGCTATGAAGGACCATGGAGTTGGGTAGAGGGGCATGTGTTGGCATGAGTTGGCACTAAGTTGGCATAGGAGCTATAAAGGGCCATGGGGGGTGTGGTGCATACAGAGGCATAGGTGGCATGATGGGCATGAGAGGTTATAGGGTGGGTACAGGGAATGAGGTGGCACGGGTTGGTTTAGATGGGGCATGAGGAGTGTGTGGAGGGTCGAGAGGGTTGAGAGGTGAGGGGTGAGGGCTAGAGGGATGTTTTATGTTTTATTCTTTTTTTAAAGTTTTGGACATGGTGCAAGATTCCCGAGGTAGGCCTTCCACCCAGCCTACATCCACAACCAGAATCCCCCTCACTACTTCTGGGATCATCCGTCCCCACTTCTAATATAGCCCGACTCCCTCGAGCTGAAAATTTGATGCCTAGGTAACCATTTTTAAAAGGCGAGTTCTCGGAGCTAGGAATTCTCCTGACTTTGTGTACCCAACTTGCAGATAAAATTCCACACCTCTGATTAAGAAATGGGAAACTTGAGAGGGCTTTAAGTAACTCCCAAGAATATTGCATTATCTTATGGATAAGGGCACAAGGTCACAAAAGCATTGGTTGTAAAGCAACTTTGGCAGGTGATAAGAAGAGGCCTTCTGATCCTCTCTTTTGGGCTTGGGAAATTGGAGAAATATCTTAAAATAAGATTGCCAGTCCAGCCCCTGTCCAGGATGTATGCGTGCATCTATGTCTGCACACACCTACCTGTGCCTGTTTGTGTGTGCGCAGGCCTGTCTGTGTGTGTGCAGGCCTGTCTGTGTGTTCATGGGCCTGTCTGTGTGTGTGCAGGCCTGTCTGTGTGTGTGCAGGCCTGTCTGTGTGTGCATGGGCCTGTCTGTGTGTGCATGGGCCTGTCTGTGTGTGCGCGGGCCTGTCTGTGTGTGCGCGGGCGTGTCTGTGTGTTCATGGGCCTGTCTGTGTGTGCGCGGGCCTGTCTGTGTGTGCGCGGGCCTGTCTGTGTGTGCGTGGGCCTGTCTGTGTGTGCGTGGGCCTGTCTGTGTGTTCATGGGCCTGTCTGTGTGTGCGCGGGCCTGTCTGTGTGTTCATGGGCCTGTCTGTGTGTGCGCAGGCCTGTCTGTGTGTTCATGGGCCTGTCTGTGTGTGCACGGGCCTGTCTGTGTGTGCATGGGCCTGTCTGTGTGTGCGCGGGCCTGTCTGTGTGTTCATGGGCCTGTCTGTGTGTGCGCGGGCCTGTCTGTGTGTGCATGGGCCTGTCTGTGTGTGCGCGGGCCTGTCTGTGTGTTCATGGGCCTGTCTGTGTGTGCATGGGCCTGTCTGTGTGTGCATGGGCCTGTCTGTGTGTGCATGGGCCTGTCTGTGTGTTCATGGGCCTGTCTGTGTGTGCGCGGGCCTGTCTGTGTGTGCACGGGCCTGACTGTGTGTGCGCGGGCGTGTCTGTGTGTTCATGGGCCTGTCTGTGTGTGCGCGGGCCTGACTGTGTGTGCGCGGGCCTGTCTGTGTGTGCGCGGGCCTGTCTGTGTGTGCGTGGGCCTGTCTGTGTGTGCGCGGGCCTGTCTGTGTGTGCGCGGGCCTGTCTGTGTGTGCGCGGGCCTGTCTGTGTGTGCGCGGGCCTGTCTGTGTGTGCGCGGGCCTGTCTGTGTGTGCATGGGCCTGACTGTGTGCACATGTACGCCTGTCAGTGTGTCTGCGCGCATCTGTCTGTGTGTGCTGTGAGGCATAGAAAGGATGTCACTGAGTAGAAGCCAGGTACCACCTTACAAGATGGCATTGGGGAGAGTCCAAGTCAGAAGCTCCAATCGGCAGTATTGCTGAACAATCAGTGAGGGTGTGTATGGAGATCACTGGCAGCTGGGGTATATCTACCAACTTTGACAAGGAGAATGTGTAAAGGGGGGAAAATGCAACCTTTTTAAACAGTATCTCTGTGCACGTTCTCTCTTTATAGAGAAAAGGAAGAAGATCAGATGATGGAAGCCATGATTAACAGGAAAGGTAAGGAATAAAAACTTTCAAATGAAATTTGTGTTTTTTTAATATGAAAATACTAAGTTTCTGTACTCTTTTTACTCCTTTTCCCCCTCTTTTCACATCTCTTCTTCCTCTCCTTCCTTTCCTCCTCCCTTGTACCCTTTTTTGTTACCCCTCCTTGCCTCTTGAAATCCTCCCCCTTTGGCTTTTCCATCCCCCTTTTCTCTTTCCCCTTTCTCCCTCTTTCCACCTCTTCTCCTCCGCCTCTCTCTTTCTGCCTCTTTTCTCTTTGACAGACATCAACAAGGAGACAGAACAGGACTTGAAAAAGAAAAACAAATTTAGTCCACTCAAGTTCCTGAAGGGACTTGGTGCCAAACCAAAGGGAAAGGAATAGTGTGTTGGCGTCTTCAGGAACTACCATGTACCCGTGACTCATTTCTCAGTGCCAAGCTGCTAGTGACTGAAGCTGCTACTTTCGCAAGCCAGTTATAATCAAAAGTAACTCTCTCAAATGCTTGTATGGCGTTAACCTTGTTCTTTAAATGAAGGAAGCTCTTTGTGCTGGCCTTGTGTACAACAGGATATTTTCCTGTTGCTATGGAACTCTGTGGCATGAAAGAACCAATGGAAACAAAATCCACTACTTTGCTGATTTGCTTCATAAGACTTTGTAACTTCATGAGGCATGGGCAATGGTCAGACACCGATGAATCTCCCCTGAATCCCAAAGGTTTAGGCATAGGCTTCGTCTGTTTATAGAGATGTGGTTAGATCATTTGATGATGTCTGAAACAACAACAACTTGCATTTATATAGCACCTGCGGCATTGGAAAAGTTTTCCATGGTGCTTCACAGGAACATCATCAGACAAAAAATTGACACCAAGCCACATTAGGAGGCTAGGGCAGGTGACCGAAAAATTGGGCAAAAGTTTTAAGGAGAAGGGAGAGGTGGAGAGGTTTAGGGAGTGAATTCTAGAACTTCGAGCCTAGGCTGCTGAAGGCACGACCGCCAATGGTGGAGCAAAGGAAATCAAGAATGTGTACACTAGTCAGGAGCTGTTGCAGTTGAAGGAGACCCACGTTAATGTTCGGACACCTGAATATCCTGTCTCAATCCAAAGTGTTGGCGAGGAACACCCAAGGCCACTGAGTTTGTAAGAATGAATGGATAAGAGCTGAGAAACATAACTAAAGTGGGATCTATGTTTCCTTGGTGAAAGCCATACTTTCAATGCTTTTCTACCACTTGCTCTGCTCCAAATCTTCTGTAGCATGTACTCTCACCTGTCAAGTGGACAGACCTGAGATGTACTCCATGACCTCTGGCAATGGCAATCTATAATTGCCAGCGAAGTGTGGCTGTCCTCTCATTTTCGGATCCCATTGACCCCCCACACCCGTATTGCCCTCCCTTGTCTTTCTTCCTTTTGGGATATGTCTAATTTCTGCTTTGTGTGTTCCCATGGTGGCATTGATGAAATACGCATTCAGAAAAATCATTGCCCTGCACTTTGTTTGGTGGAAGAGGGAATGGTGGTGAAGGGGTGGGGAGGCTGCGGTACAGTTGGTGTGAGGCTCTTTGGAGCACCTAGGCCCTGAGCTTTGGGGTTCTCTGCTTGAAGGTCCCTATTTTAAAAGTGGTTCATTCCTTTTGGTTTTGTTCTTCTTTCAAAGACTTCCTGTGACTGAGCATACAGTTCTGCATTACAGCCAGAACTGTGTGGGAATATTATTGTCAAAAGCACTACCTGTAATAATGGGACGTGATCTCCTTTGGTAGTTTTGCACTTGTTGTGTTGGTACGAATTTGTCAGGTATCACATGAATTGCTCTGAAGATATCTTCAGGTGCCTGTACAGAAAAAAGGATGGGACTTTGGATCCAATTGATAAATTATTTAGGATTAATTATGCTCCTTAATGTGATGGAATTTCACTGATTCTTTTCAGATTCTTTTTTATTGTAAACCTCTTGTTGCATCATTCCCTGCATCATTTCATCATGTTGTGCAGCATTGTAAGGCAGGTTCTGTTGAGAAAGAAAGACTTGGATTTAAATAGTGCCTTTCACAACCTCTGGATATCCCAAAGGGCTCTACTGCCAATGAAGAACTTTTTGAAGTTTAGTCATCTTTGTATTGTAGGAAGCACAGCAAGCTCCCATGGACAACAATGAAATAAATGATCACATCTTTTATTTTAGTGATGTTGGTTGAGGGATAACTATTGGACACTGGAGAGAACTCCTTTGTTCTATTTTTGAAATAGTGCCAGGTGATCTTTTACATCCACTTGCCAGGACAGAGGGGGCCTCTGTTTAACATCTCATCTGAAAGACCACACTTCTGACAGTGCTTCACCAGAGCATAATTAGACAAAAAGTTGACACTGTGCTAAAGAAGGAGACATTAGGACTGGCAGCCACAAGTTTTGTCAAGAAGATAGGTTTTAAGCAATGTCTTGAAGGAGGACAGAAAGGCAGAAAGGTTTAGGGAGAGAATTCCAAAGCTTAGAGCCTGACTGTCTGAAGACACAAACACCAATGATGGGACAAAGGAAGTGGGGATGTACAAGAGGCTTAAGATGGAGGAACACAGAGAACTCAGAGGGCTGTAGTGTTGGAGGAAGTTACAGAGGAGTGAGGCCATGGAAGGATTTGAACCTTCAAATTCAATTGCTTGCCCCTCTGTGGTGTCCCAGAACTAAAAGAGTTAGGTATATGTGGAGGGTAGCGAGGAATGGAGTGAGTGGGGGGTGAAGGTATTGGTAACAAACTTCAATTGGACAATAGCAAGCTACCTCCAGAGAGCATTGGTAGCTGTCACTGGCACCTGTGTTTCTCTATTGGGACAGTACAAATGTAATAGATGATATGGCCAGATCAAGTCTCATTGGCACTGATTACCCTTGAGGCATGGCCTGTGTTATGGTAAGTGCTTAGTACCTACCGTGTGATGGGTAAGAACACCAAAGCAGTGAGATATTGTGGTGTATTAAGTATAATAGACTTCATTATTGGGAAAAAAGCTTGTGTTTTCATGAATGTACTCTATTGGAAATAAAGATAATTTCAAATCTATGACATGACTTTCATTTTAAAAAGAATTGGTACTTTATAAACATATTTTTCATATGTCCAGATATTTGTTTAAAATTAATAGATTTATCTTATTAACTGTAATACTCTTGCTATCACTAACACATGGGCTGTCTCTGTTGCAATTATATTTACACTTGAATCCAATCCAAATTCCAGGCTGAGTCTTCATATTCACAAATATGTGACATTTCTGAGGAATCCAGGCCCATGCTTACAAATACAGTATCATTTTTCCTCCCAATCGTTCCAACTGCATCTCTCTGAACCAACGCGAATAGCAACTTTTGTTTATTTGCTTCTGAGCCAATTTGGAGTTCCATAAAATGAATCTATTTGGGAGTTATGCTTCAGTCAGTCTTCTGTCTATTATATATGGTGTTAAAACAAATTCTCTAGGGTTGTATTTCAGACACATTGTGGGATTTGGGTGTGATTGTTGAACCACTATTTCAGGAGGATATTGCAAGCCAGGAACACACCCAAGTCCTAAATGAACCTGGGAGAAACTAAACTGTATTTATAAGAAATGGTGAACAAGATTCCAGTCACTCAAGAGTAAGAAGCAGCTTTTGATTTAAAGGGTCAAGTTTCTCAATTATGGTGTCAACAGCAAGAATTTATTGTGTAAGGGCCAAACTTGCTCTAAAGTTCCACCCTGCCCTAAATATGAACTCGCGGGCTGGATTTTAAGGGTAGCGGGGGTTGTGGGGGGGGGGGGGGGGCGGTGGGGGGTGGGGGGGGGGATTGCGGGGAATGGAGGGGTACTGCTTGATCCTGGAAGAAAAGTCAGTTCCAAGCCAATTGACTTTAAAAAGGGCTGCGCCACAGCAATAACAAACTGGGGTCAGCCTCAACAAGCTGAGGTCCCTCAGTGAAAGAAGTACTGGCCTCAAGAGCTTCCAGCCAATCTGATTGGCCGGCAACTCTAAAAGTCCCAGCAGTGCCAGAACTGCATAGTGGGCGCTGCCGGTATTGCAAGGATGTCAGTTAAGCGCTAAAGACTTCAGGTCATCTCAAAGCACTTTACAGCCAATGAAGTACTTTTTGAAGTTTAGTCAACAGATCTGGCAGCATCTGTGGAGAGAGAAATAGAGTTAACCTTTCGAGTCCGTATGACTCTTCTTCAGAGCCGCACAGCACTTGAAACGTTAACTCTGTTTCTCTCTTCACAGATGCTGCCAGGCCTGCTGAGTTTTTCCAGCATTTTCTATTTTTATTTATTATTATTAATTTTTAATTCCTGGACACTTGACAGCAATCCTGGAGGGTGACAACCCCACTAGTGGTATGATTGCTCTCGGTTGACCCTTCCCTACCCCCTTCCACTCCTTCCTTCCCACCTCCCCCACAACTACCTCCCTCCTCCTGTCACCCCACCCCCGCTCCCCCATCCACTTCCCCTCCCCTATGCGGTCCACTATACTTCCCCCAACCCCTCCCCAACATCTCTACACCTCCCCCATACCCTACACGCCCCCACACCACGCACACCAGACCTCCCCTACACATTCCCCCTCCCTAAGGTCCCATCATCCCCCTCCCTCATTCTACCCTTCCCCAGTTTCACCCTACCCCCCCTTAACTTTACCCATCCTCCCCCTTTCTTCCCCTCCCCACTACCCATTTCAATCTCACCTCCCTTTACCTCTCCCCTTCGCCCCTCTCGGTCAATCGCTTCCCCTCAATTGCTCCCCACTTTCCACTACACCTCCCCATTTACCCCTCAGATATCCCCTCCTCCACACCCTCTCCTCCCTCCATCTCCTCTCCCCCCTCTCCCCACCTCCTCTACCTCTCTACACCCCTCCCCTTCCCCTCCTCCCACCCCCTTCCCCTCTGCTCCGTCCGCCTCCAGCCCCTTCACCACTTCCCACTTCCCCTCCACCCCCTTTCCCTTCCCCTCCTCCCCTTCCCCTCCCCCTCCTCCCCTTCCCCTCCTCCCCCTCCCCTTCCTCTCCTCCACTTCCCCTCCTCCACCACCCCTTCCCCTCCTCCCCTTCTGCACCTCGCCCTCCACCACATTCATTCTCTCCTCCTCCACCCTTCCCCTCCTCCCTTTCTCCATGTCCCCTCCTCCCCCCATGTCCCCCCTCCCCCCCACATCCTCCTCCCCCCACATCCCCCTCCCCCAGCACATCCCTGACACCCAGCACGTCCCCTACCCCACCTACATCCTCTATTCCCCTCCTCCCTCTCGTCTCCCCCACGTCCCCCTTGCCCTCCTCCCCTTCCCCCTCTTGCCACTTCCCCCTTCCCCTTCCCGCACTTCCACCCTCCTCCCCTCCCCCACATACCCATCCCCATGTCCCCGTCCCCTCCTCTTGCCCTCCTCCCCCTTCCCTCCTCGCTCCCCTCCCCTCCCAGCTCCCCTCCTCCACTCCCCTCCCCCTCCCTTTCCTCTCCCTCCTCTCCCCCCACCAGCTCTCCCCCTCCTCTCTACCTCCTTTCCCCCTCCCCCCACCACATCTCCTCCCCTCTCCCTTTATCTCCCTTCCCCTCCACCCCCTTTCCCCTCCACCCCCTTACTCCATCCATCCTCTCTCTTACCCGCTCCTTCCCTTCCATCCCTTCATTCCCCTCCCCTAACCCTTCCCCTCCCCTCTCCTTCCCACCACTCCCCCGTCTTCTTCCCCTTCCCCTCTCCCCCTCCCACTCTCCTTCCCCCTCCCCCTCCCTCCTCTCCTTCCCCCTCCCCCTCCCACCTCTCCTTCCCCCTCCCCCTCCCCCCTCTCCTTCCCTCTCCCCCTCCCCCTCCCCCCACTCCTTTCCCCCTCCCCCTCTCCTTCCCCCTCCCCCTCTCCTTCCCCTCCCCCTCTCGCCCCCTTCCCCCTCTCCTTCCCCTCCTCATCACCTACCCTCCTCCCCTTCTGCTCCTTGCCACCCATCACCTTCCCTCTCCCCTCCTCCACCCTTCCCTTCCTCCCTCTCTTCACGCCCCCGTCCCCCAGCACGTCCCCTACCCCTCCTACATCCTCCCTTCCCCTCCTCCCCCTCCCCTCCCCCTCTTGCCACTTCCCCCTTACCCTTTCCTCCCCTTCCCCTCTTCCACCACCCCTTCCCCTCCTCCCCTTCTGCACCTCGCCCTCCACCGTGTTCCCTTTCTCCTCCTCCACCCTTCCCCTCCTCCCCCCATGTCCCCCCTCCCTCCTCCCCCCCACATCCTCCTCCCCCCACATCCCCCTCCCCCAGTACGTCCTGACACCCAGCATGTCCCCTACCCCGTCTACATCCTCCCTTCCCCTCCTCCCCCTCGTCTCCTCCACGTCCCCCCTTGCCCTCCTCACCTTCCCCCTCTTGCCACTTACCCCTTCCCCTTCCCGCACTTCCACCCTCCTCCCCTCCCCCACATCCCCATCCCCCATGTCCCCGTCCCCTCCTCCTCTTGCCCTCCTCCCGCTTCCCTTCTCGCTCCCCTCCCCTGCCCCCTCCCCTCCTCCACTTCCCTCCCCTTCCCCCCTCCCCTCAGCTCTCCCCCTAATCCTCCCCCTCCTCCTCCCCGTCCTTTCCCTCTCCCCTTCTCTCTCTTCCCCTCCAGCCCCTTTCCCCTCCACCCCCCTTACCCGCTCCTCCCCTTCCTTCCCCTCCCCTTCCTTCCCCTCCCCCTCCCCTACCACTTCCCTCTCCTTCCCCCCGCTCCCCCCCACTGCCCCCCCTTCTGCTCCCTCCCCTTACCCCTTGCTCCCCTTCCCCTCCTTCCGCCCCCTCCCCCGCCCCCTCCTTCCGCCCCCTCCCCCTCCCCCGCCTTCCGCCCCCTCCCCCTCTCTCCCCCTCCCCCTCTCCTTCCCCCTCCCCCATCCCCCCTCCCCCTCCCCACTCCTTCCGCCCCCTCCCCCTCTCCTTCCCCCCTCCGCCTCTCTCCCCTTCCCTCTCCTTCCCCCTCCCCCTGCCCCCTCCTCCACCCTCCCCTCCCCCCACCCTCTCCCCTCCCCTTCCCCCACCCTCCCCTCCCCCTCTGCCACCTCTCCCCCTCCCCCACCCTCCCCCTCCCCCACCCTCCCCCTCCCGCACCCTTCCCCACCCTCCCCCCATCTCCCCCCTCCCTCAGCCCACCCTCCCCCCACCTCCCCTACCCCTTCCCCCTCTCCCCACCCTCCACCCACCCCACCCTCCCCTTCCCTCCCCCTCCCCTCCCCTTTTCCCCCTCCCCTTTTCCCCCTCCCCTTTTCTCCCTTCCCCCTCCCCTTCCGCCCTCCTCTTCCCCCCTCCACTTCTCCCCTCCTCTTCCCCCTCCTCTCCCTCCCCCCTCCATTCAGCACCTCTCCATTTGTGTTGAAATCCCAAGTTTTTGTCAAACTCTTTCCAATCACAAGGTTTAGCATTGTGATATCTTCCAGGCTGACTCAGTAACGAATGAATTTATTTCTGGTACTCATTAAACTGAGAGAACTTTTCTTAGTTGAATGTAGTACACTTTGTTCCCCTCCTCCTTATGGTCTGTAGATCGGAATTGGTGGTTGCCGTGACACTGATGGTATGGCAACTGTGAAAGGTAGGAGGACCCCTGTTGAGAGGCTAAAGGAAAAACTAATATTAACAACCTGTTATATTAGTGACAGCTGGGCTTGTACAATTGGAAAGGGGGTGAGAGGGCCCTGTGGGCATCCAAAGGAGGGATTGACTTCTTTAGTCAATGAGCTGAAGGATCTGTTGGGATTGACTGAAGTCCACAGGGACTGAGGGAACTGAAGGGAACGATAGCAACATTTCAATAGCTCACATCTGCTTTCCTTTCTGAGAAAGCTTAGACTCTGCTGAATCAAAGCACCACCACCAGATGGAGACAGTGACTACATCTCCATCCCCATTGAATTGGACTTGCCAGATAAAAATTGAATGAACACTTTTGAGGCAGAGAGGTGAGATGCACATCACCTGCTCAGTTACATGGCTAGGACAGTGTTGGGTGGTGAATGTCACTTTGCATGATGCTTCACTCACCCTCTTGTTTAATGTAGACAGCACCCTGAAGTGTGCAGAAGATTCTGATTGAAAAACTCAAACTGATGGATAGTCAAGGATGAGATACAAGCTTCATGCCCTCAATCTTTCTCTATTCTAAAGCTTTTGCTACTTTTTTTTGGAAGATTCCAGTATTTAATTTATCTGCATGGATGAAAGTGATTAAAGATTAGCACAGTGAAGTGGTTACTATTGGAGAGGAGGAGAAAATGTTTAAGTCGGTTGGAACAGATGCATCATCATCTTAAATTTTACCCCCAGTTAAGAGGATTTTCAATGTGTGGACTGGGGCAGTCTGACTTGGTGAATTTATAATGTGGGTTATTTTAAAAATGCCTTTGAATAAATCTATTGTCCTTACAAAATTAATTTCCTCCCCTTTTCTTTACTGGCAACAGTTTTATTTTAATTCTTCCATGGGACGTGTGCATCACTGTCTAGGCCTGCATTTGTTGCTCACCCTAATTCCCTTTTGCAAGGGCCCATGAGAAGCTGCCCTCCAAAGCCTTAGGCAGTAAGTATTCTTTATTTTTGAGTCTAGGCAGTGAGTGTTGGTTGACCACTTGAACTTGATGGATGTTGGTGGGAGGGGAGAGAAGGCCTTTGGGCCTGTCATTACCTGAGGTAAACACATTCACTTCTTTATTGTCCACACAGGGCCTTGGTGTAACCTCTCATCCAAAAGATGTCATCTTCAGCAATCTCTCAGTACTGCACTGTTCTCTGCTGAGATTTTGTGTTCAAGTCTCTGGAGTAGGACTTGAATCTTCTGGCTTAGGCAAAGAATGTTACCCACTGAGCTATGACTGAGGAGGGGGAGCTCTCCTGTGATGGTCAGGCCCATTGATGGAACAGAATTACAGGTGTAACATTCGTATCGAATCAGCATTGCAGCAAACCTGTGAGTACTCAGTGCTGCCATTGAGTGTCCAAAGATGGAAAATGATTAACAGAAAACTCAACAGCCACGTCACAAAATGATCTGGTACTGTCTACTGCCCCCCTCATCAGTCCTGTTCTTGGTGCATGCTGCTGGTTAACTGTAAGAATGTTAGTGTTTGTTCAGCTGGATAAGGGATAATCACTTGTCACATCAGTTATAGGACTAATGGTACCTAGTTCCTGTTTATTTAGAAAGATAAGGGTTAGAAGTCCTCCCAACATCTGTGGTGGTAACTGTTCAGGAGTTCCTGTTTATTCAGCAGGACCAGACTTAAAAGGAGTTTTTGGTGCTTCAAAGATACAATTGAGAAGAACTAGCATGGTCTCTTTTTACCAGGATTGGGGATAGGGAGACTTTCCCATGCATGTGCAAAGCTCCAGTGCTGAGGAGGCTGTTTTACTTCGACTAACCATTCCTGGATTAGGGAGGGGAAGAATTCACCTCTGCACAAACCGTTCTTCAGTGTCACTACCCTATTCCTTCTACTGAAAGATACGCCTCCCATTTTCTAGACAAGGACGGCATCATCTTTGCAATGCCCCCCATGGTCGGCTGACCTGCAGCAGTTTGTTGCTCAGGAGTGCCCATGACAAATGGCCACTCGGCATGAGATGCCTGTGGAACTATAGTCCAGTAATTTGAGGCTTGCGGGGATGAAGAAACCAGAAAGGGGGAAGGAATCAGAGAGGGATGGGGAGGGGGAAAGAGAAAAAAGGCAATGTTAGTCTGAATGCATTGGCTCATTAATGCAATGCATTTGCACATACACATACAGTGGAGTGCTTGACCTCTGATTGGAGAATGGCAAGAATGGTTCTGTTAAAGGTGAGGTGATTGCAGTGGGCTCATTGGGAGCTGTGTAATCAGCAGCATACTCATATTGTAGCCATTCTATTTACTCCTTTTGTCGCCTTTAAGCATTTTAATTGCCTGCTCTGGCTGTCTCTCAGCATAAACCCACTGTGCCTGCTTCAAAACAATTGCAGTCTAACGTCACTATTTATAAAAAGATTTTGGTTAGAGATCTGGACAGTTTGTTGTTCCATTTTAAATTAAAGCACTAATTAATTTCTCAGTTCTCAAAGGTTTTAAATAGGTTAGAAATTAATTGTCAATAATAAGGGAAAAAATCCCAGCCTCTGTGTGTTAAAATACTTCTATTTGCCAGTGTAAGGGATACAGATTGTAGCAGGCACCTGCTAAAAACATTGCTAAAATAATTAAATATTGAAAAAGTAATTGATTTTTAACTTTTACCAATCGTAGGAACAGGAGTAGGCCATTCAGCCCCTCAAGCCTGCTCTGAATCTCAGTGATATAATGGCTTGTCTGTAACTCAACTCCACTGGCCCCCTTATGCTCCATTTCCCTTGATACCCTTACATAAAACAAAAACTGTGAGCTCAGTCTTGAACACTTCAGTTGATCCCCAGTGGTCTTTGGGGGATGGGGTGGAGAGTTCCCAACCAGTAAATAGGACTGCCTCCTTGATCACCCCCATTCTCCCTCCCTCTCTTCCTAAAGGCAGTCACTCTTCCTCGGGAAATGTTCCATGGGCATTGGCAGCCTTCAGTCCACCAGCCTTTATGTCATAAGTCCTGTTGGGCTAATCCACCATAGACTGCATCACAGCCAAGCCGATTCCTTTCCTTGCCTAAATACCAGTTGCCAGTGGGACAATGGTGGTTATAGTGGTGGTGAGGGAGGGATGGAGGGGGGAGGAGAAATGTGATGGTGGTATTGGGGAGTGAAGCTTGTCTGATTTATTTCCCAGGGAGCCTCCCTCTCACTTATCCTGGGGGTACTGAGGCCAATGGCAGGACACTAAGGTTGATGGTGGAACACTGAGGCTGTTGTCGATGGCACAAGCTGCTCTTTTGATTGGGATCATGGGATGCAGCACAGAACTTGTAACCTTCCTGATTTAACCCATATCACATTGGCAGAGTCATAGCAGCAAGCCCCCTTTTTATCACTCTTATTGAACCTTGGACGCTATGTACGAACATACAAATTAGGAGCAGGAGTAGGCCACTCGGCCTCTTGAGCCTGCTCCGCCATTCAATTAGATCATGGCTGATCTGAATGTAACCTCAACTCCACATTCCTGCCTACCCCCGATAACCTTTCACCCCCTTGTTAATCAAGAATCTATCTAGCTCTGCCTTAAAAATATTCAAAG
Source organism: Cetorhinus maximus (assembly GCF_964194155.1). NCBI lineage: Eukaryota > Metazoa > Chordata > Chondrichthyes > Lamniformes > Cetorhinidae > Cetorhinus > Cetorhinus maximus. The sequence continues at coordinate 63,375,623 of NC_135893.1, forward strand.
ACTCTGCTTCCACCGCCTTTTGAGGAAGAGAGTTCCAAAGAGTCGCTACCCTCAGAGAAAAAAAACTCTCCTCATCTCTGTCCTAAATGAGCGACCCCTTATTTTTAAACAGTGACCCCTCGTTCTAGATTCTCCCACAAGAGGAAACACTCTCTCCACATCCATTCTGTCAAGATCCCTAAGGATTTTACAGGTTTCAATTAAGTCACCTCTTACTCTTCTAAATTCCAGTGGATACAAACCTAGCCTGTCCATCCTTCCATCATAAGACAACCTGCCCATTCCTGGTGTTGGTCTAGTAAACCTCCAAGCTGCTTCTAATGCATTTACATCTTCCCTTAAATAAGGAGACCAGTACTGTACAGTACTCCAGATGTGGTCTCACCAATGGCCCATGCAAATGAAGCATAACCTCTCTACTTCTTCAATCAATTCCCCTCACAATAAATGATAACATTCTATTAGCTTTCCTAATTACCTGCTGTACCTGCATACTAACCTTATGTGATTCATGCATTAGGACACCTAGATCCCTCTGAATCTCAGAGCTCTGCAATCTCTCATCGTTTAGATAATAAGCTTTTTTATTCTTCCTGCCAAAATGAACAATTTCACATTTGCCCACATTATACTCCAACTGAGAATTGATATGGAAACCCCCTTCCCTTTATTACACCCCTAACCCATTTACCATCCTACCTAGAGCGAGGGAAGCATAGTAACCTTGCTAGATTATCAACCACTTAAAGGGGCATTGCAGTGACTCATAAAAATTGAAGATTTAGCCCAGCTGGAGGCAGTGAAAGCAGGCTCCCCCTGTCCCTTTAAGCTAACTATCTGCAGCAGCTAATTAACACTGAAATTAAATTTGCAATGTTAACCCTCCCATGGTCACTAATTGCCCTCCCCCATCTGCCGGGCAGCATTACACATCCCTGACTCTCTCTATGCAAATTAATAACAAAGGGGACAATGAAGTAATATTTGAGCCACAGGCACAGATTAAAATCATGCTTCAGTTTTTCTTCTGTTGAGAAAAATCGATTGTTTACTAATTATTTGAAGCCCACATGCGTTCACTAATTTGCTTTTGAACTACATTTTTCTCTTTCAAAAAAAAGTGGCACCCTTCTTATAGAATACTACAGCACAGAAGGAAGCCATTCTGCCCATTGTGTCTGTGCCAGATCGTGACATATAAGTCGACCTGGTGTATAAGACAATCCATTTTTCAGTGCCAAAAATTATGTTTTTACTTATACTTGGCGTATAAGCCGACCCCCTCCTTTTCAGATACGAAATGCTGTATTTGCATTAGCAGTTGGCCACAATTTTTCACCCCAGAAACGCATGTTTTACTTACCTTATGCTGGAAATAAGCACATGAGATTAAGCAGGCGATATGGGCTGTGTTGCGAAGAAAATACACGGGAGTTTAAGACACTTCGACACAGAGCAGACCGTGGAATGTATAAGACGAACCGAAATGGGTCCTCCAGCAAAATGAATGAAGGATGAAGCTGCTTTCAAGTTAAAAGTCATAGTGTTTGTTAACTCGTTGAAAAACTGTGCTGCAGCAAGAGAATTCAGTGTTAACGAAAAACTGGTGCCAGGGTGGAAGAAGAAGGAATCCTCCCTGAAGAAGAAGAAACCCAAGACCAAATGTACCATCGGAACTGAGACCAGCCACTGGCCTGATTTTAAGAAACATGTATCGGAATTGGTCCTCGACAATTCTCAGAATGGCTTCATCATCACCAGAAATGCAATTCATTTATATCCACTTAAGTGGGCCAAGCGAGTCCAGCAAATATTTCAAACGAACAGTTAGTTGATGTAGCTGCTTTGTGGAAGAAAACAGTCCAATGTTGTGACAGAAGACCAAGGTTGCTCTGAGACTACCAAGAGACTTCAATGCCAAAATGACCAGTTTCCAGCGGTTCAACATCAGACAATGGCAGAAACACAATTACCCATTAAGTCACATCAGCAACATGGATGAAACGCTGATGAAATTTGATATTCCCAGCAGCTGAACTGTGCAGTGGAAATGTTTGAAAACAGTTCTAGTGAAAACCACGGGACATGAGAAGACAAGATACATGGTGGTACTAACCTTCATGGCCAACGGAACAAAATAAAACCCTGTGCTAATTTTCAAATGTAAAACCATGCTGAAGATCAAGTTCCCTGCAGGAGTTTTTGTGCGTGTCCATGGTAACGGGTGGATGGATGAGGGTGGAGTGAAGTTATGGATCAATAATATGTGGAATAGGTGTCCCAGTGGCCTATATAAAAAATGCAGCTTAATAGTGTGGGGCATGTTCAGATCCCATACAACAGCTGAGCTCAAGAGGTGCCTGCACATTGCAGTTATACAAGAGAGTTTTACGCCCATTGTTCAACCGTTGGATGTGTGGCTCAACAAGCCATTCAAGGATCATGTTCGTACTGGAATAGGTGGATGGCTGACAGAAGGAAAAAACATAGGAACGTAGGACTTAGGGGCAGGAGTAGGCCGAACCTTCACAGTGAGTGGAAACATGCCCACGGCCCCACCTGGCGTTTTGTGTGGTTTCATTATCAAATTGTGGGATGCTATTAGTGCACAAAGTGGCATCAGATCATTTATAAAATGTGGACTATCCAATTCAATGGATGGAGAGGAAGATGATTTGTTGTGGAGGGATGGTTCTGACAGCGAAAGCACCAAACCTGATCCAGTGAGACCCTGACGATGTTGCCAGAGCCAAAGTGACTCAGAATGAATTCGATGAACTCTTTGCGTCAGATGCCTCAGACAATGAATTTGATGGTTTTAAAATGCTCTGATTGTGGTTGAAGTTATCTTTGTACAATTAATTCATTCATTCAACTGTGCCACATTAACTTTTTATGAATTACTGGTGCTGTTTTCTTCACATTTCAAAATGGCGACAACCCACACCCATGGTTCACGTTTTATACTTGACATATAAGTTGACGCCTGTTTTTGGAAGCTTGAAAGGTTGATTTATACGTTGCGATCTACGGTAATCCCAATCCCCCTTGCTCTTTCTCCATAGCACTGCATTTTTTTTTAGTATTTATCCCATTCCCTTTTGAAAGTTACTACTGAATCTGCTTGCATCACCCTTTCAGACTGTGCATTCCTGAGCATAACAACTCTGCACTTAAAAAAAATTCTCCTCCTCCAACCATCCTGAGATTCTTTTGCTAATTATTTTTAAAATGTCCTCTGGATACCAACTCTCCTGCCAGTGGAAACAACAACAACAATAACTTGCATTTGTATAACCTTTTTAATGTAATAACACATCCCAAGGTGCTTCATAGGTGTGATTAGCAGACAATATTTCATACTAAGCCACATAAACAGATATTATTATACGTGGCTAAAAGCTTGGATAAAAAAGATAGGTTTTGAGAAGTGCCTTTAAGAAGGAAAGAAAGAGGAAGAGACGTTTACAGAGGGACTTCAGTGCTTAGGGCCTCAGCAGCTAAAGGTCCAGCCACCAATGGTGGAATGATGAAAATTGTGGGTGCTTAAGAGGAGCACAGAGCTCTTGGACAGGTGCAGAGCTAGAGGAGGTTGTAGAGATAGCGCAAATAAGGACAAGCTCTACCAAAGAACCTCATAATGACTCTCCGACACTTCCTCCTGCCATGCTTGGACTATGACCCCACCACCGAACATCAAGTTATTGTTTCCAGAACAGTCATTGACCTCATTTCCTCCAGTGATCATCCCTCCACAGCTTCCCAGCTCATCGTTCCCCAACCCCATGCAGCCTGCTTCTACCTCCTTCCCAAGATCCATGAACAGGACTGTCCTGGGAGACGTATTGACTCAACCAGTTCTAGCCTCACTGAACTGATTTCTTCCTATCTTGGCTCTATTTTTCTCCCCTTGCTCTGTCTCTCTTCACCTATACCCATGCCTCTTCTGATCCGCTCTCTCACTTTAACAGTTTTCAATCACCTGCCCCTAAACATTTCTTCTTCACCATGGATACCCAATCCCTTTACACCTCCATTCCCCACCAGGATGGTTTGAGGGCTTTCCACTTCTTCCTTGAACAGAGACCTGGCTGAACTTGTTCTCTCATTGAACGCTTTGCGCCAGATGCCAAAGACAATGAATTTGATGGTTTTAAAATGCTCTTGCCCAGAATTGGAAAATTTCATCAGCTTTGCTTCCAATTGCCACCCTTCTCTCAGTTTCACATGGTCCATCTCCAACTCTTCCCTTCCCTTCCTTGGCTTCTCTGTCTCCATTTCTGGCAATGGGCTATCAAATAATTTTCATGATAGGCCCACTGACTCCCATAGCTACCTTGACTTCACTTCTTCTGATCTACACCCTGTAAGGACTTCATTCCATTCTCCCAGTTCCTCTGTCTCCATCGCATCCGTTCCGTTAATGCAACCTTCTACATTAGTGTTTCCGAGGTGTCTTCTGTTTTCCTCAACTAAGGATCACCCCACCACCGTGGTTGACAGCGCCCACGACCATGTCCGTCAACTTTCCTGCACTTCTGCCCTCACCCCTTCCCCTTCCTCTTAGAACCACAAAAGGGTTCCCCTGGTTCTCACCTTCCACCCCATCAGTCTCCGTATTCAATTAATCATTTTCTACCATTCCACCATGATTCCATCACCAAACACATCTCACCCACCCCTCCCCTTTCAGCATTCTGAAGGGGCCGTTCCCTCCGTGATACCCTGGTCCACTCCTCAATCACCCTCAACACCTTATTCCCTTCCCACAGCACCTTTCCTTGCGAACGAAAGAGATGTAACATCTTCCCTTTTATCTCCTCTCTCCTCTCCGTCCAAGACCCCAAACACTCCTCCCAGGTGAAGTAGCGATTTATGTGTACTTCCTTCAATCTTTGCATGTTTGTTTTTCTCTCTTATTTTTGCTTTCAGGCAAAAGCCTGCTCTAAGCACATCTTCTGTTTTTCGGTTTCTTTCCTTGCCCCATCTCCATTCCCTTTGGCCCTGGAGGACTAATTCTTTTGTCATTCAATCTCTCCCGTCTTCCACCCTATCACAGACCTTCCTTTGTTCTTGCTCCACCCGCCTCTTGCTCAATTTCTAGCTTTTCCCAGTTCTCGTGAAAGGTCGTTGACCCCAAACGTTAATGCTGCTTCTCTCTCCACAGATGCAACTTGACGTCCTGAGTATTTCCAGAATTTTCTGTTTTTAATTCAGATTTCTAGCATTTGCAATATTCTGCTTTTCAGCCTCATAATCTTGTTTGTTTGGAAGTACTTAACTTCAAAGCACTGTTTAAACAAAAGGGTGTTGTGCATAGACTGGCTGGGGTTTGTTATGCAACTTGGGCACTTTCTTTCATTCAATATCTTTTTTTAACTCTGTGCTGGTTAATGGGATTCCTTCGAAGTGAACCATTGATTTGCCAGCACTAGAGGGAGCCAATGTCTTAAAACTGTAGAGGGTATTTTAGGGCTAATAGAAACCTCATTGATAGAGTTTTGTGTGGGAGACAAGACACATTTGGTAAGAGTTTGTTTTAAATTGAGCAGATTGGTGAAAATAGTCTGATAGAGGATCTCTTTTTAAAAAAAAATATACAGAGCAAAGCGTGAGGCAGACATATTGAGAAGGTGGGGAGAGAGAGGGGTGTTTCTCCTTTAGAATAGGACTCTGGATAAAGATTGTATGTCTGTACTGAATATGGTGCAGCACCTTCTCTCATTACCATGAGCTATCTGAAGCTCTAACATGGATACATGGATTATGAAATAACTGGCCTTTTTTTTTGTTGATTTTTGTCTTCTCTAATGCTGATTTTAACGTCAATGGTTTTATCCTGGTCTGTGGTAAATGGGCAGCAATGACCTCAGTTTCCAGTCCGAACGTCGAACAACTGTGACAGTCACTTACTGTAATTATGATCCCAGTAGTAATTCTGTACGCTCATTAACACCTGTCTGGTAAACAAGCTGCCTGTTTTTAATTATTGACTAGCCAGGCATAAGATGCAGTACTCGAACAATCCACAGCTTCATGTTGTGCGAGGTGGTGGGGGGGGAATGAAATTGGTGTCAACAGGAGTCTGCCAGAGAAAGAAAACAGTATTTAAAAAAAAAAGCACAGCAAAAAATAAATAATGAAGATTAGATATTTCAATTTTGAAATGCCTGGTGAAGGGAGCAGCACACGGGACTCTGGTGTGCAGCTCCCTCTAGTGAACTGCTGTGTGCTGCTAGGATTTACTGGTAATGTATATAACACTTGGGACAGGATTTTACATCCCGTGGGCGGGAATGCGCCCGACCCGATCGGTAAAATAGCACGCAATATTTCAGTCGGCGGGCATGAGCGGGTGCCAGACCCGCGCCCGCCATTAATTAACAACCCACTTAAGGCCATTAACAATCCAACTGACGGTGATTTTTCGTTGCCCATGCAATTTTGAGCTCGTTGCACAGGCAAAACTGGCAGACGGCCAGCCGATGTTTTAAAAAACCTCATCCATGGGCAGGATAAAAGTGGTCAGCAGTATCGCCAGTGTGAGGAATGAGGAGTTTGGTATATAGTTTGTTGCACTTGACTAGCTGGTACTTGGCTGCTTCATACCTGTTCGGGCTTCATTCTTAGCATTTCCAGGTTTCATTTCAGGACTCCTTGGAGTCTCAAAGGACCCTGGAGGATTCAGACCGTGTGGACCCCTCCAGTGTCAGACAGCCTTCCCTTACCCTGGTAATGGGGGTTGTGGTCTCCGCTGGAGGCACCTCCTCTGAGGAGGAAGAGAGGAGCAGAAGGGAGAGGAGGCCAGGTGTCCCAATGCAGGGGAGGGACCTGTGGGAGGAGAGGCGCAGGCACAAGGAGCACAGGGCCAGCAGGAAGCCCAAGGCGGAAGTGGCCGCAGAAGACACCACTACCCTGCTGCCAGGGTTTACAGGCAGCGACGTGGCTACCTCAATATGTTCGAGGTGCAATGCCGAAGGAGGCTCCGCCTTTCAAGGGAAACTGTGACCTCCATTTGTCAGAGGATCGGGCCTGAGATCAGCTCCAACTGTGTGGGTGGACAACCCATGCCAGTGGCTCTGAAGGTCACAGTGGCCCTCAACTTCTATTTCTCCGCCTCTTTCCAGGGGTCAGTGGGGGATCTTTGTGGAGTCTCCTGATCAGCTGTCCACAGTTGCATCAAGCTGGTGACATAAGATCTGTTCAGGCAGGTACTGGCCTTTATTCTTATCTGTACGGACGAGGCCAGCCAGGCTGAGTGAGCCAGAGGGTTTGCAGCGATTGCTGGGTTCCCCTGTGTCCAGGGTGCCATTGACTGCACACATGTGGCCATCATCAGATGCGATGGTCACTGGTGGAGGGGCAGAGGAACTGTTGCCATTATCCAGAGCGTCCTGAGAAGAGCCTGCAGAGATGACAAGCAGCTCTTGCACCAACGTGAGGTCGCTCTGGACCTCCCTACTCACCATTGATGGACGGGCACTTAGCTGGGATACTGGGTGCCTCATCCATCTCCCACACTGACACTGACCACCTGAGGCCATTGTCTGTGTGAGGGTTTGCAGGTCTGATAACAACCCCAGGAACCCCTGATTCTGTTCCTGGAGCTGCCTCTCCATGAGCGTCGCCACTGTCTCGATGGAGGAAGCAGTGCACTTGGCCATGAGGGTCAATGCATTGCTCACGCTCCACATGGACTCCTCCACAACGTAGATCATGGCACGCAGACCCTCATGGATCTCCGCTAGATCCTCCCGCACATCTTGCTGGACATCCAGCATCTGCTGCCTAATGGACGACTCCAGAGGCTCATCACCTGCCTTCGACTGAGCATTGCCCTGGTCCCCAGCAGTCCTCCCACTGCCGGCACCCTTGGCACTCTCTGCCTCTGCCTGCACCTCAAGTGATTGTGAAGTGCCCTCACCAATGTGCACCAAGAAACTAGCCGCCGATCTAAAGCCCACAGAGATGCTGGTATCTGCGCTGGTGCCTGCTTCAGAGAGGGCATGTGATGCATGTGCAACTGAAGCTTGGAAGTCCTCCGGCATCAGGGGTGGTCCTTCGGGGTCCAGCGATTGGTTGCGTGCTGGCAAATCTATGGGAGAACAAGGACATGTCATTAGTTTAAGTTATCACACTGTCACAGTGCATGCCAGGCCCCCTGGTGAGACAATGGAGATCTGCATCACGGTGCCATCATCTTTCAATGATCAATGGGGCTCCAGGTTTGAGGCTCACATCAATGAAGAGACTACACTAGAATGGTTGCACAAGCCGGAAGCCTCACCTCTGTGCACTGCACTCTCACCTTCATCTGGCACCCCCGCCTCTCCATGCCCTGTTGCATGTGGAGCATTCCAGCTCTCAAGCCCAAGGGCATCCTGCTCGTACCTGCTGAGCAGCAGGAGGCTGGGCTGCCCTCCGCCTGTACGTGCCCTCCCTGCCTGGTTATGGCTTGTCTTCTCCTGAAAGGACAGGGGAGCATTGACTAGTCCACTCTCTACCTGCGGCGCCATTGCAGCCTGGCCAACTCCAGCTGAGGAACACCTTGCAGGGCACATCCGAGTCATGGCCCTCAAGCCACAAGGCACTCAGTCCAAGCAGCCAGGGCTCAGCCCTTTGGCCAGCTCCAGAGTCATTGACAGTTGGCACTCAGACTCTAACACCCCTGAGGTCCATGGGGGGGATGGCCACACCTTAACACTTCTGCACACTGACCCATGCCAACACGGTACTCACCCTTCCTGAGCGCAACAGGTCATTGAACCTCTTCCAGCACTGCACCCAGGTGTGCCGCACCACATCATGGCTGCTCACCCAGGCTGCCACCTCCTCCCATGCCCTCTTTGTGAGGTGCAGTGGCCTCCTCCTCCCATCGCTGGGGACAAGGGTGTCCCTCCTGGCAGCCACCTCCTCCAGGATGACGGCGAGGTGCTCATCCGAAAAGTGGGGGGCCGAGTGCCCACCCGACTTGCCCTCTCTCCTGACGTCTCCAGCTGCACTCGACTTCATAACTTCGGCTTGGGAACGCAGGGGAGTCCTTCTTCTGTGGCAGCCTTCCAGGGGCTGCCTGGGCCGCTTTTAAACTGGCTGCTGGGTCGCCATTGGACCCAGTGGCCTACAGGCCCCACCCTCACTTGACCCTCCTGACCAGTGAGGAGCCCTGCTTCTCGCTGGGCAAACCTTAATTGGTCCGCCAGCCTGCAATCGCGGCTGGGGGCCGAACGCGGGTGGTAGACCATTTCCTGGCAGCTCCCGGGCCCGCCCACCGCGCCTGCCCGACGACCTCAAAATCCTGCCCTTGGGGTGTAAATGCCACTCAGCAAACTGTTAGTTGATGGATACACAATTCTGAGGCGTCAAGGGCACAAAAACACACAACTCTGATTTGTACTAACATATACAGGTACTGAATGCATTCCACTGAGGTATAACACCATATACAGGCAAACTCAGCCTTGATTGAGGTCTCGCACTGCATACAGGCAAACACATACTTGACTGATGTAAGACATCATGTACAGGCAAACAGACACTTGACTGAGGTATAACACTGTGTATGGGCAAACACAGTTTCAACTGAACTGTAACACTATATACAGGCAAATTCACACTCGACTGAGATATAACACCATATACAGGCAAACACATACTCGATTAAGGTATAACACTGTGTACAGGCAAACACACACTGGACTGAAGGTATAACACCATATACAGGCAAACACATACTTGACTGAGGTATAACACCGTGTACGGGCAAACACACACTGGACTGAAGGTATAACACCATACACAAGCAAACACAGCCTTGACTGAGGTATAACACAGTATACAGGCAAACACAGCCTCGACTGAGATATACCACTGTATACAGGCAAATACACACTCAAATGAGCTATAACACTGTGTGCAAGCACACACTCCACTGAGGTATAACACTATATAAAGCAAACATACTCTCAATTGAGGTATAACACTGCACAAAGGCAAACACAGCCTCTACTGAGGTATAACACGGTATACAGGCAAAGACAGTCTCAACTGTGGTGTAAACCATGAGCAAGCAAACGCACACTTGACAGTATAACAGTGTATACAGGCATACACACACTTGACTGAGGCAAAACATCATACACAGACAGTGAACACATGAGACTGAGGTATAACACTCCTGATCAAAGCCCTGTCTGTTCATTCCCAGTTATGATCCCTATGAACTAACCTTACTCCCATTAACCTAAACCATCCCATTCACTTCTGTCAGGTAAAATTTAGAGTTATGCATAAATATTGATCTAATTACCCATTTCTGAATGCTGAACATAATAAACCTAAGCCAATCTGCCACCATATGGCAGAATCAATCTCTGCTCTCAGCAGATCAGGCATCATGTGGAATGAAATATTTGATTATTGCTTTTTATACATATTCTTATAACCCTCAGACATATTCCTAACCAGCTATTTTTACATCTCGAGATATGTCCTCTGTAGACAGCAGCAGAATATAGAATTATAATTATTTTTGTGCACAGTGGGATTGAAATTGGTCAGTAAGTGCCCACTGGATATGGGGAACAATCCCTCATTGTTCTGGCACTGGGATCTTCCCCTTCCACTTGCCCCCGCCCCCCCCATTCCCCTTCTACTCCTGACCTGTGAGCCCTTGATGTTGTCACTAGATGCATTAAGAAGTAACTGTTAGCTATTTAAAGCCATTGCCAATCTTCTGAAATCAGAAGTTTTTAAGTAGATCGCTTCCCAATGAATGATATTTGAGATAATAATATTTCATTATGGATTACTGAAAACCAATTTGCAGGTCTTAATTATTCCATTAAATTGACTGGATTTGAACAGGAAAGGAACATAAAAGTGAACTGCTGTTCACTGATTGACCTGTTTGCCTCAGCATTCGTATATATTAAGGTTTAACACAAAGCAGTGGAAATTGTTTCTCGTTATGCTAGTAATCAGGATTGAAAACTGAAGCAACAAATGACCAATTTTCTGGAGCTCCACCCTGCACATCGAGGCCACCCAGAATACGCCTGATGTCATATTGCTTCTGGACAATTTTCAGGTGTACCAAATAGCCATCTTAAACATACATTAGACTTAGAGGCTTTCCCGTGTCTAGTGACGCATGAGGCAGACAAAGCATGTGCTTATGTCTAATTCCATAGCCAGTTTTTTCCTGGAACAGGTCGCTAGCCTGTCACCAGAAACACACGTTAGGCCCTTTGTTTTTCTTTATTCATTCATGGGATGTGAGCATCACTGACAAGGCCAGCATTTATTACCCATCCCTAACCTCCCTTCAGAAAATGGGGTGAACTGTCTTCTTGATCTGCTGCAGTCCATGTGATGTAACCCACAGTGCTGTTAGGGAGGGAGTTCCAGGATTTTGACCCAGTGACAGTGAAGGAACAGTGATATAGTTCCAAGTCAGGATGGTGCGTGGTTTGGAGGGGAACTTGCAGGTGGTGGTGTTCCCATGCATCTGCTGCCCTTGTCCTTCTAAATGCTAAGGGTCATGAGTTTGGAAGGAGGAGGCTTGACGAGTTGCTGCAGTGCATCTTATATATTTTTTATTCTTTCAAGGGATGCAGGTGTTGCTGCTAGACCAGCACTTATTGCCCATCCCTAATTGCCCTTGAGAAGGTGTGGTGTGCCGTCAATTCAAACACGATGAGCCGAATGGCCTCCTTCTGCACCGTAACAATCTGTGATTCCTGAACCGCTGCAGTCCATGTTGTGTGGGTACACCCACAGTGCTGTTAGGGAGGGAGTTCCAGGATTTTGACCCAGCGACAAATGAAGGAATGGCGATATATTTCCAAGTCAGGATGGTGAGTGGTTTGGAGGGGAACTTCCAGGTGTTGTTGTTCCCATGTGTCTGCTGCCCTTGTCTTCCTGGGTGATAGAGGTCATGGGTTTGGAAAATTCTGTTGAAGGAGCCTTGGTGAGTTGGTGCAGTGCATCGTGTAGATGGTATCAGATGTAACGGTATTGCAGTTGAATAAAGGCAACTACAGAGGCATGAGGGAGGAGCTGGCCAGAATTGACTGGGAGATGAGCCTAGCAGGAAAGACAGTGGAACAGCAATGGCAGGAGTTTCTGGGAGTAATTTGGGAGACATAGCAAAAATTCATCCCTAGGAAGAAGAAGCATACTAAAGGGAGGACGAGGCAACCATGGCTGACAAGGGAAGTCAGGGACAGCATACAAGCTAAAGAGAAAGCATACAATGCGGCGAAGAGCAGTGGGAAACCAGGGGATTGGGAAGCCTACAAAGACCAACAGAGGACAACTAAAAAAGAAAAAAGGAGGGAGAAGATTAAATATGAGGGTAAACTAGCCAGTAATATAAAGGAAGATTGCAAGAGTTTTTTTTAGATATATAAAAGGTAAGAGATAGTCAGAAGTGGACATTGGGCTGCTGGAAAATGACGCTGGAGAAGTAGTAGTGGGGAACAAACAAATGGCGGAGGAACTGAATAGGTGCTTTGCGTCAGTCTTCACGGTGGAAATCACAAGTAACATCCCCAAGGTTCAAGAGAGTCGGGGGGCAGAGGTGAGTATGGTGGCCATTACCAAGGAGAAGGTGCTAGGAAAACTGAAAGGTCTGGAGATGGATAAATCACCTGGACCAGATGGATTACACCCCAGAGTTCTGAAGGAGATCGCTGAAGAGATAGTGGAGGTGTTAGTGGTGATCTTTCAGGAATCACTGGAGTCAGGGAGGGTCTCAGAGGACTGGAAAATCGCTAATGTAACCCTCCTGTTTAAGGAGGGAGTGAGGCAAAAGACGGGAAATTACAGGCCAATTAGCCTGACCTCGGTTGTCAGTAAGATTTTAGAGTTCATTATTAAGGATGAGATTTCAGAATACTTGGAAGTTCATGGTAAAATAGGGCAAAGTCAGCATGGTTTCATCAAGGGGAGGTCATGCCTGACAAATCTGTTAGGATTCTTTGAGGAGGTAATGAGTAGTTTAGACAAAGGAGAGCCAATGGATGTTATCTACTTGGACTTCCAGAAGGCCTTTGACAAGGTGCCGCACAGGAGGCTGCTCAGTAAGATAAGAGCCCATGGTGTTAGAGGCAAGGTATTAGCATGGATAGAAGATTGGCTGTCTGGCAGGAAGCAGAGAGTGGGGATAAGGGGGTCCTTCTCAAGATGGCGGCTGGTGACTAGTGGAGTTCTGCAGGGGTCAGTGTTGGGACCACAACTTTTCACTTTAGACATTAATGATCTAGATGAAGGAACTGAGGGCATCCTGGCTAAGTTTGCAGATGATACAAAGATAGGTGGAGGACAGGTAGTATTGAGGAGGCGGGGAGGCTGCAGAAGGATTTGCACAGGTTAAGAGAATGGGCAAAGAAGTGGCAGATGGAATACAACGTGGGGAAGTGTGAGGTCATGCACTTTGGTAGGAAGAATAGAGGCATAGACTATTTTCTAAATGGGGAGAGAATTCAGAAATCTGGAGTGCAAAGGGACTTGGGAGTCCTAGTCCAGGATTCTCTTAAGGTTAACTTGCAGGTTGAGTTGGTAGTTAGGAAGGCAAATACAATGTTGGCATTTATTTCGAGAGGACTAGAATATAAAAGCAGGGATGTGCTGCTGAGGCTTTATAAGGCTCTGGTCAGACCACATTTAGAATATAGTGAGCAATTTTGGGCCCTGTATCTCAGGAAGGATGTGTTGGCCCTGGAGAGGGTCCAGAGGAGGTTCACAAGAATGATCCCAGGCATGAAAGGCTTAACATATGAGAAACGTTTGAGGACTCTGGGTCTATACTCGATGGAGTTTAGAAGAATGAGGGGGGATCTGATTGAAACTTACAGAATACTGAAAGTCCTGGATAGAGTGGACGTGGGGAAGATGTTTCCATTAGTAGGAGAGACTAGGACCCGAGGGCACAGCCTCAGAGTAAAGGGAAGACCTTTTAGAACAGAGATGAGGAGAAACTTCTTTAGCCAGAGAGTGGTGAATCTATGGAATTCATTGCCACAGAAGGCTGTGGAGGCCAGGTTCTTGATTGGTAAGGGGATCAAAGGTCACCGGGAGAAGGTGGCAGAATGGGGTTGAGAAACTTATCAGCCATGATCGAATGGCAGAGCAGACCCGATGGGCTGAATGGCCTAATTTCTGCTCCTATGTCTTATGGTCTTATGGTACACATTGCTGTCACTGTGCGTTGGTGGTGGAGGGAATGAATGTTGAAGGTGGTAGATGATGTGCCAATCAAGTGGGCTGCTGGATGATGCCAATCAAGTCTGCTATCCTGGATGGTGTTGAGCTTCTTGTGTGTAGTTGGTGCTGCACTCATCCAGGCAAGTGGAGAGTATTCCATCACATTCCTGATTTGTGCTTTGGCGATGGTGGACAGGCTTTGGGGAGTTAGGTGGTGAGTTACTCGTCGCAGGATTCCTAACCTCTGACCTGCTCTTGTAGCCACAGTATTTGTATGGCTAGTCCAATTCAGTTTCTGGCCAATGGTAACCCCCAGGGTGTTGATAGTGGTGAATTCTGCGATGGTAATGCCATTGAATGTCAAGGGGCAATGGTTGGATTCTCTCTTGTTTGAAATGGTCATTGCCTGGCACTTGTGTGGTGCAAATGTTACTTGCCACTTGTCAGCCCAAGCCTGGATATTGTCCAGGTCTTGCTGCATATGGGCACAGATTCCTCAGTATCTGAGGAGTCATGAATGGTGCTGAACATTGTGCAATCATCAGCGAACATCCCCACTCTGACCTTACGATGGAAGGAAAGTCATTGATGAAGCAGCTGAAGATGGTTGGGCCTAGGACACTACCCTGAGGAACTCCTGCAGTGATGTCCAGGGACTGAGATGATTGACCTGCAATAACCACAGCGGTCTTCCTTTATGCTAAATATGACTCAAATCAGGGAGAGTTTTGCCCCTGATTCCCATTGACTCCAGCTTTGCTGGGGCTCCTTGATGCCACGCTCGGTCAAATGATGTCAAGGGCAGTCACTCTCACCTCACCTCTTGATTTCAGCTCTTTTGTCCATGTTTGAACTAAGGCTGTAATGAGGCCAGGAGTTGAGTGGCCCCGAGCATCAGTGAGCAAGTTATTGCTGAGTAAGTGCTGCTTGATAGCACTGTTGACGACCCCTTCCATCACTTTACTGAGGATTGAGAGCAGACTGAAGGAGCAATAATTGGCTGCGTTGGATTTGTCCTACTTTTTGTGTATAGGATTTACCTGGGCAATTTTTCCACATTGCTGGGTAGATGCCAATGCTGTAACTGTACTGGAAAAGCTTGGCTAGGACTGCAGCAAGTTTTGGAGCGCAAAATGTCATTGCAGAATGTTGTCAGGGCTCATAGCCTTTGCACTATCCAGTGCCTTCAACCGTTTCTTGATATCACATGGACTGAATCGAATTGGCTGAAGACTGGCATCTGTAATGCTGGGGACCTCTGGAGAAAGCTGAGATGGATCATTCACTTGGCACTTCTGACTGAAGATTGTGGCAAATGCCTCAGCCTTGTCTTTTGCACTGATGTGCTAGGCTCCCCCAAGGATATTTGTGGAGTCTCCTTCTCCTGTTAGTTGTCTAATCATCCACCACCATTCGCAACTGGATGTAGCAGGGCTTCAGAGCTAGACCTGATCTGTTGGTTGTGAGATCGCTCAGCTCAGTCTATCGCAACCCAATCAAGAACAGATATATTAACATGTGGTGTCATAACTATGTCTATCGTGGTAATGAGCCCACGTTTTACCTGATGCCATGAGACTTCATGGGGTCCAGAGTCGATGTTGAGAACTCCCTGGGCAACTCCATCTCAACTGCCACTGTGCTGCCTCCTCTGCTGGGTCTGTCCTGTCTAGTGGGGCAGGACATACCCAGGGATGGTGATGGCAGTGTCTGGGACATTATCTGTAAGATATGATTCTGTGAGGATGACTATGTCAAGCTGTTGCTTGACTAGTCTGTGAGACAGCCCTCCCAATTTTGGCACAAGCCCCCAGATGCTGATAAGGAGGGCTTTGTAGGGTCGACAGGGCCGGGTTTGCCGTTGTTGTTTCCGGTACCTAGGTCGATGTCGGTGGTCCACCCTGTTCCATTCCTTTTTGTAGGCTTTGTAGCAGTTTGATACAACTGAGTGGCTTGCTGGGCCATTTCAGAGGGCAGTTAAGAGTCAGCCACAATCCTGTGGGCCTGGAGTCACATGAAGGCCAGACCAGGTAAGGACAGCAGATTTCCTTCCCTAAAGGGCAGTAGTGAGCCAGATGGGTTTTTACAGTTGATAATGTTTTCATGGGCAGAATTTTCCCCTTGTTGGGCGGTCATGCGCCCGACCCACACAATAGTGCACGATGAAGTCGTGCGAGCGTCCCAACGTCATCCCGCACTCTCGCAATATTTCGCTTGGCAGGAGTGCTGCCGCCTCTTGTGCATGGCAGCCCGCCCGCCAACAATTAAGAGGCCTAATAAGGCTCTTAATTAATTGAATGGAATTTTTCGCTGCCCGTCCAACTGTTTGGTTGGCAGAGTCACATGAGGGGGCATGTTTTCCTTATTTTTCAATTGTTTATTTTTAATGTTAAAATCTTCAGCTCCCTGAGGCAGCTCTGTGCCTTCAGGGAACTTTCTGTGAGCGCACCCACATGCATGCGCTAACTTCCGCGCTCGCCCCTCCCCCTCCCCCGGGCCTATGGATTACTAGTCCAGTGACATTACCACTACGCCACCACCTCTCCCTGAACATTTACCTTATATAAGGTACACACTGCTGCCACTGTGCATTGGTGGTAAACAGCCTGATTTGGTCAACAAGAGGGGAAAGAAGAGAAGACACATAGGGGAGTGAGGAGGGTGATGATGAATTGCAATTCCACTGTTGTGAGAAGGTCAATATAGACAATTACATGCAGACAGCACTATGTGATTAATTCAAATATAATTTAGACATTTAAATCTTGCAAATGCTAGCAAGGGTATTTAGTGCTGATTTATGGATTTGAGCACTAAATATTTCCTGTGAGGCAAATGCAAAATACATAGTCACAGGTAAAATATAATAGATGTTAGCCCTTTGAATTTTCTTCTAGTTAAGGCTTTATAAAGGATGAATTATTTAATATTTATATCAATTCCTCCTCCATTTCTCCTCTAAGGTCCTGTATTACGGATCTGGTTCTGCCTCTGAGCACCTCTACAATTGAACCATGGGATGATATAATATATTATTTAACAATTATCCATTTGAGTATTTGCTTTCACTGTCAGAGGTAATTAGGCCAAAATTTGTCAATCTCATTGACAATTTGTTAGCTGCATAAACTACCTCGAGGTAATGGAGTAGATGAGGCATTAATGATTGGTAATGGAGTTAACATGATCAAACTTATTTATTTACAATGCTTTGTCTAATACAGACCTCTCAGGTCCCATTTTGATTGATATTAAAAGGTTGAAATTCCTCTTGGGTGCAACTTTGAGTCCGAGATCAACAAACGCAGCATACAGTGCATGAGGTTTAAAATCAAAAGACGCTGGAAATTCTCAGCAGGCCAGGCAGCATCTATGGAGAAAGGAAGAGAGTTAACACTTCTGATCAATGGTCTTTCATCAAAACATCGAAAAAATAGATGTGACAGGTTTTAAGCAAATACAAAATCACGGAAAGAGGGGGAGGGAAGGAGAAAAACAAAAGGGAAGGTCCATGAGAGTGTGAAAGGCAGGAGTGATTAATTAGCAAAAGGGCTGATGGTGTGGTAAAGTGTGGTAATGGGACAAGAAATGAAACAGATTATGAGGAGTTGTAAATGACAAAAGTAGAATGATAAAAACAAAAAACTACTGCGGATGCTGGAAATCCAAAACCAAAACAGAATTACCTGGAAAAACTCAGCAGGTCTGGCAGCATCGGCGGAAAAGAAAAGGGTTGACGTTTCGAGTCCTCACGACCCTTCAACAGAACTGAGTGAAGTTAGGGAAGGGGTGAAATATAAGCTGGTTTAAGGTTGGTGGGGGGGAGCGGGGGAGAGAGTTGGGGGGGGTGGTGGTTGTAGGGACAAGCAAGCAGTGATAGGAGCAGATAATCAAAAGATGTTACAGACAAAGGAACAAAGAGGTGTTGAAGGTGGTGATATTATCTAAGAGAATGTGTTAATTAAGAATGGATGGCAGGACACTCAAGGTACAGCTCTAGTGGGGGTGGGGTGGAAAGACTGACAGGGCATTACAGGTATAGATTTAAAAATAATGGAAATAGGTGGGAAAAGAAAAATCTATATAAATTATTGGAAAAAACAAAAGGGAGGGGGAAGAAACGGAAATGGGGGTGGGGATGGGGGAGGGAGTTTAAGATCTAGTCGTCTCAATTTCTCTGCTCCTCTCACCCATTCTAATCTGTCTCTCTCTGAACTTACTGCACTCCGTTCTCTCAGGTCCAACCCCAGCATTGTCATCAAACCCGCTGACAAGGGTGGTGCTGTTGTTGTCTGGCGCACTGACCTCTACCTCGCGGAGGCTGAGCGTCAACTCGCAGACACTTCCTCCTACCTCTCCCTGGACCATGACCCCACCACTGAACATCAAGCCATTGTTTCCAGGACTGTCACTGACCTCATCTCCTCTGGAGATCTTCCTCCCACAGCTTCCAACCTGATAGTCGCCCAACCTCGGACGGCCCGCTTCTACCTCCTACCCAAAATCCACAAACAGAACTGTCCCGGCAGACCGATCGTGTCAGCCTGTTCCTGCCCCACGGAACTCATTTCTCGTTATCTTAACTCCCTTCTCTCTCCCCTTGTCCAGTCCCTTCCCACCTACATCCGTGATTCCTCTGACACCTTACGTCACGTCAATAATTTCCAGTTCCCTGGCCCCAACCGCTTCCTCTTCACCATGGACGTCCAATCCCTCTACACCTCCATCCCCCACTAGGATGATCTGAGGGCCCTTAGCTTCTTCCTCGAACAGAGGCCCGAACAATCCCCATCCACCACTACTCTCCTCCGTCTGGCTGAACTTGTTCTCACACTGAACAATTTCTCCTTTAACTCCTCTCACTTCCTCCAAATAAAAGGTGTGGCTATGGGTACCCACATGGGCTCCAGCAATGCCTGTCTCTTTATGGGGTATGTGGAACATTCCTTGTTCCAGTCCTACTCCGGCCCCCTCCCACAACACTTTCTCCGGTACATCGATGATTACTTCGGTGCGGCTTCATGCTCTCGTCGGGACCTGGAAAAATTTATTAATTTTGCTTCCAATCTCCACCCCTCCATCATTTTCACATGGTCCATCTCTGACACTTCCCTTCCCTTCCTTGACCTCTCTGTCTCAATTTCTGATGATAGACTGTCCACCAATATCCATTACAAGCCTACCGACTTCCACAGCTACCTCGACTACAGCTCCTCACACCCCGCTTCCTGTAAGGACTCCATCCCATTCTCTCAGTTCCTTTGCCTCCGTCGCATCTGTTCTAATGATGCTACCTTCAAAAACAGTTCCTCTGACATGTCCTCCTTCTTCCTTAACCGAGGTTTTCCACCCACGGTCGTTGACAGGGCCCTCAACCGTGTCCGGCCCATCTCCCGCGAATCCGCCCTCACGCCTTCTCCTCCCTCCCAGAAACATGATAGGGTCCCCCTTATCCTCACTTATCACCCCACCGGCCTCCGCATTCAAAGGATCATCCTCCGCCATTTCCGCCAACTCAAGCATGATGCCACCACCAAACACTTCTTCCCTTCACCCCCCCCGGCGGCATTCCGTAGAGATCGTTCCCTCCGGGACACCCTGATCCACTCCTCCATCACCCCCTACTCCTCAATCCCCACCTATGGCACCTCCCCATGCCCACGCAGAGGATGCAACACCTGCCCCTTCACTTCCTCTCTCCTCACCGTCCAAGGGCCCAAACACTCCTTTCAAGTGAAGCAGCATTTCACTTGCATTTCCCCTAACTTAGTCTACTGCATTCGTTGCTCCCAATGTGGTCTCCTCTATGTTGGAGAGACCAAACGCAAACTGGGCGACCGCTTTGCAGAACACCTGCGGTCTGTCCGCAAGAAAGACCCAAACCTCCCTGTCGCTTGCCATTTTAACACTCCACCCTGCTCTCTTGCCCACATGTCTGTTCTTGGCTTGCTGCATTGTTCCAGTGAAGCCCAACGCAAACTGGAGGAACAGCACCTCATCTTCCGACTAGGCACTTTACAGCCTTCCGGGCTGAATATTGAATTCAACAACTTTAGATCATAAACTCCCTCCCCCATCCCCATCCCCATTTCCGTTTCTTCCCCCTCCCTTTTGTTTTTTCCAATAATTTATATAGATTTTTCTTTTCCTACCTGTTTCCATTATTTTTAAATCTATACCTGTAATGCCCTGTCAGTCTTTCCACCTCACCGCCACTAGAGCTGTACCTTGAGTGTCCTGCCATCCATTCTTAATTAGCACATTCTCTTAGATAATATCACCACCTTTAACACCTCTTTGTTCCTTTGTCTGTAACATCTTTTGATTATCTGCTCCTATCACTGCTTGCTTGTCCCCACAACCACCCCACCCCCCAACTTCTCTCTGCCCCCCCCCCCCCCACCCCCCCCCCCCCACCAACCTTAAACCAGCTTATATTTCACCCCTCTCCTAACTTCACTCAGTTCTGCTGAAGGGTCATGAGGACTTGAAACGTCAAGTCTTTTCTTCTCCGCCGATGCTGCCAGACCTGCTGAGTTTTTCCAGGTAATTCTGTTTTTGAAAAGTAGAATGATTACCAGCAATTGCTGCCCAAAAAAAAGAGGAGCAGTGGTTATGGTCTGAAATTGTTGAACGCAACTATAAAATGCCTAATCAGAAGGTGGGGTGTGGATTGAAGACCTATTCCAGAGATTTAAGCAAATAATTGAGGCTGGAAGCTCAATGAAGTACTAAGGGAGTGCTGCACTGTTAACATACTGTCCTTCTGATGAGATGTAATTTCTCCTCTCAGGTGGATGTAAAAGAACTTATGGCACAAAGGAGAGCAGGGGTCTGCCCAGTGTCCTGAACAATATTTGTTCTCCTACCAACATCACTAAAAACAGATTATCTGCTCATTATCACATTGCTGTTTTTGGGAAATTGTTGTATGCAAATTGGTTACCACCTTTCCTACAACAGTAACTACACTACAAAAGTTCATAATTGGCTGCAAAGTCCTGAGGTTATGAAAGATGCCACAGACATGTTAGGGCTTTCTTTATTTAAAACGTTTTCTGTGTGATAAGTTGAAAGAGGATTGTTCTGAATGTTTGTGGAGGGACTGGAATATACTGGGAATCCTTTCTGTGGTTTGATACCCCATCATTTTGCTGTGCCATTAGGTTACCTCATTGTTTAGTACAAGATGCGAGATGAGGATCCTGACTGCCCCTTCATGATCGGGGAAGGGGAGGGAGGTAGGAATGGGGTAGGGTGTGGGGTGGTCAGGGGGATGGGATTGATTAATAATTATACCTATGTTTCTTTACAATTTAGCTGTGCCGTCTTTATCATTACCCTGCCCGTGAGGAGAGACATCATTTATGGCCCAGGTAGTCCAGGATTGTGGTATTATTAAAAATTCTACTTGACTGAATGCCTGGTGTTAAGGTATTGTGAGTACTGTACCTTCTGCACCAAGTATATTTCCCTGGAGTGCTGTACTAGTGAAATAATTGTAACGTTCTATCAATGTTACCAATTTAGAACATTGTCCCACTTGTCTGTTGTCCGGCTGCTTGTGCATTAGGGAGGAATTATTTTTAATTAACACTTAAAATTGTCACAGGCAAAGATGAAAAAGAGGCAGGAGCACTGACTGAGGGGCTGGGTGGCATGTTTGGTTAGCAACCTGTCTTTCCCACCACCCACCGCACCCCCACCCCATCCCCGACCCCTCCAATCCCTGACCCTGGGAGTTGGGTTTGGTCAAAGCTCAGATTGACAGGGATGAATATTATCTTTTTCTGATGACTGACTTTGAAGATATTCAGCTAAGTGAATGTGGCTTGTGACCCAGATAAAGGCCTGCCTGTAAATGTGGCACCAGACTGACAAGATCTGGAGAGGCCACCGAGATTGGAAGGCTTGAGGAATGCAAATGGTAGTTTGGTGCTTTTACAAGAAGGTAGGGCCCCTGGAAGGGAAGAGGGAGCTCCTTTTATACCAGCCCTGCTGTACCTGACTCCGTTGATAAAGGGAGGGAGAACAGGCAGGAAGGAAGACTGATGGAGAAGAGCGCAGAGAGGAGGACTGAGACAGGAGAGGATTGACGGAGGGGAGGATTGGTGCAGACTTGATGGGCCAAATGACCTTGTTCTGTTCTGAGCTATTCTACAATTCTATGACTGAAATGATAGTGGAAATCTGGAAGCCTATCCCTTAAAAAGAATTTTTGAGGCTGGGGTTAATTGAAAATGCCCAAACTGAGATTGATAAGCGTTTGTTAGGGGTGGTGGATGGAGTTAAGATGCAGATGAGCCATGATTGAATTGAATGGCACTATAAGCTCAAGGAGCTACATGGCCTGCTCCTGTTCCTGAGTTTTCATTAATTTATTGTGCTTTAACAATCAGGAACCAAAACCTAGATACTGAATCAGTAAGGATGTAATCTGGCACTCACTCACAAGGGGCTTTCTATTTTGGCAAATCCTTGTGTGGTAGGAATAGGCAGAGACTGGTCCCACTAAAGGCAGTGAACCAAAGGCAGATTGCTGTTGTGCTGAGGGCTGAGGTTAAAGTTGCTCGTGGGAGTCAGACATGCGTTCAGTAATTCCTTCACGGTTCAAAAATCCCAGGAATGCAAGGGGATGGCTTCCTCCTGCATGATCCAGGTGCTAAGGTTGGATAAAGAATAACTGCTGCAGAGAGAGAAGGGGAGGCACTGTCCTAACTGGTCTGTCAATGAATGGGCCTGGAGATGGATTTATCCTAATGGCAGCCATGCTTTTGCTGATAGCCCTCACACATGAACTGGAATTAAGCTGATGGTGACAAGTAATCCTGGTGTGGGGTATCAGTCTCCAGTGTCTAGAACATCAAGGCACATGACACATCACATGGTGGTTTCCAACTCACAGAAAGCTGGAGCTAATTCTATAGCTGTTGAGGGAAGCTTGAGATGTGGGATAATGGAATAACTGGAGGACAGGTATGAGACCACATGTTTATATATCAGCTCTTGATTGGGTTGCAGAGAGGCAACTGCTGCTGAAACTTTGCAACTAATGCTTCCAAAGTTCAATGGGGTATGGTCCATCTCAAAGTCATGATCAGGAGGGTGGTGGCAGTGCCATTTTATGGTGAGCTGTGTTTATCTGTCCTGATAGGAAGTATTCCAACCCATTCACTGTAGCTATCTACTGACCAATTAGTGATTATTCTCCTTGGGGATCAAATAATGGGACTCTGTGGGGCTAATGTTGTCCCAGGATGACATACCTGGAGTAGAATGATTAACACTAAGTCAATCCTTTCTGGCAGACTGGGTAAACTGATACCTGAACAAGGCACGTACTTCAGGGAATTGTTGATGATCGACAAGCCAACTTGGCTTATGATAGTGGAATCTGAAGGAGCAGGTCAGCCAGGAAGAATTGAGATTCTTCTCACTGGGCTCCAGGCCACCCTGTGAGCTAATGCTCTACCGGGTATGGTAGCCTTGGCTGGAGAGATATCAGGATTCTTAACAGTGCTCTTTGTTAGTAACCTGTGTGGTTTTTAATTGGCTAAACCCCAGCAGTAGCTTGTGTCCACTTGGTCTCATTGAATGTGGAATGTCCATTCAAATGAAACCTTGGAGGTGGGAAAATATGGAACATTTTGCAACAGGTATTCCCAGGTTAGAGGGAGACTCATTCGTCTTTCAGATGAGACATTAAACCAAGGCCTCACCTGCCTCTTCAAGTGGAATAAGAGACTCTGTGATCAGGGGAGTTCATCCCAGTGTCCGTGGCCAATATTGAGTCATTAACTAACATTGTTATTAACAAATTATCTGGCTATTATTACAGAACTTTCTATGGGATTGGGCTGTGTATAAATTGGCTGCCGCATTCTCTATGTTACAACAGTGACTACACTTCAAAAGTACTTCATTGGCTGTAAAGTGCATTGGGGTGAGGTTGTGAAAGTCACTATAGAATTACAAGTCTTCCTTTTTCTCATTTCTCCATTTATCCAGTTCACATGGAACGTGCTGTGAAATCTCAACAAACTGGGGGCCCAGGGGCTGCTATCTCAAAGGTAAGCTCCAATTAAGATCATATGTATTGAAATTCAAACAGGGCCTAAATACTGAGAATAGATCAGTAGAAAGAGTTCAGATTAATACCACCACCTTCTCAAACTACTTCAATTAATCATTTTAGGCATATAGTAACAGTTGCCCAAACACAGTGGCCAATTTTCAGATAAAATGGATCTCGAGAGCAGCAGGTAAGATGAAGGACCAGTTAACCTGGGATTTTGCTTTGGTGGTGACGTTTGAGGGAAGAATGTTGGCCGAGCAATATTCGGAAACAGATCCCACCTGTTTGGAGTAGAATAGTCTCGTGTAGGCTGGTGCTGGCTGCTGGGAGGGGAGTTAATTGTGTACCTGGAGAACTCCTGCTCTCTGCTCAGAGTGCCGCTGTCTAACAAAAACATGAAAAAAGGTCTGAATTTCTCAGACAGAAGCGCACAACGCTAGCACCAGCCCCAGTGGAACAATTTACCTTTTGAACAGGTCCAAGATATTAATTAAGATAAATCTACCTCAATTTTGAGAGGCTCCCATCATGTAATTTATCAAAATTATGATAATTATTTCTGTAGGGCAGCAAAATTATTACCTCGTTCTTGTCTGATTTGTATTAGTCTTCATAATTTAATAATTCAGTATCTGAGTCCATCTGGTGAGGGAGTGCTTATACCTTTCACATCTCACTCTTTCTTTGGTGTTCCTGCTTCAATCTCATCCCAGGTGAGATCAGGCCCGATCTATTCTGTGACACTCTTTTACCCCTGCCCTTGCTTTATCTGATTTATCCAGTCAGCAAGCCTCCTTACCAGAGGTAACAATGATTTCCCTCCCCCACCCCCTGCTCTCATCCACCCCTGTTCCCATCCATCCCCCTCTCCGCAACATTTACCTCATGGAAAAAAAAATCTTTTCTTGTTCCAATATTTCTTATTTGTTACGTCACCACCTGCACTCTGCAGGTGAACACAGCTGAATTGACATTTTCCACACTTCATGATTTTTACACTGTAATTTGACATAATTAATGCCTACATTACTGCTGATAATTTAGCTAGTTAATTAAACTCTAAGGAGATAATTAAGAAGAGGCTACTGCTTGGATTGCTAATTGTTTTTGTCATTATTTTTGGGACTGGCAGCTGCAGGCTGAGTCATATCGTTCATCAGGTGACAGGTCACGTGACAAGGAGGCAGATGGGGGAAGGGAGGGTTAGATCAGGAGTATATTCTCAGACCCTCCAAATTAGCAAATACAAACGGAATTAATCACACTTCTGGATTGGGGCTAGACCATAATACTTCATGCAGTTGTGGCAGATGTCAGTACTCTCCAGACACAGTTTTAAACTGGTTTTTTATGGAACGTGATGCTTTCGACCTGTTGGCTATTGACTTTTCATCCTGTTCTGCCTCCAGTGGTGGGTGGGAGGGGGGATGTGACAGGGCAGATGGGATATGGGTGGGGCAGTGAGAGATGAGTGTGCTATGAGTGGGAGTGGGAGTTGGGCAGGCAGGTGGAATATGGGAAGGATTCTGGGATGTGGGTGGGTTATAAGCAGGGCAGAGGGATCAGGGCTGAGTTCTGATTTTTTGCTGTGGAACATCAGTTAAAGCCTAAAGGAAGCAAGGTTTGCATTTCTATAGTACTTCGCCTGACCTCAGGACAGCCCAAAGCACTTTACAGCCAATGAACTACTTTGAAGTCACTGTTGCAAAATAAGAAGTGCGACAGACAATTTGTGCACAGCAAGATCTCAAAAGGAACAACGTGATAATGAGCAGATAATCTACCTGCTGTGTTTTTAGTGATGTTGGTTGAAGGATAAATTTTGGCCAGGACACTGGAGGGTGTCCCCTGCTCTTCTTCGAAATAGTGCCTTGGCATCTTTGCATCCACCTGAGAAGGGCCTTAGTTTAATGTCTTGCCTGGCACCTCTGACAGTGTAACATTCTCTTAGTACTACACTGGGAATGTCAGCCTAGATCCTGTGCTCAGGTTTCTGGCATGTAATTCACTACCTACGGAGGTGAGAGAGTGTTACCCACTAAGGCACAGCTAGCACAATGGAACAGATTGCCCTAAACTTCCTTGGGCCACATTGATCATGAACTCTCTCCTCCATCCCCACCCCTTTCTGATCCCCCTTTTTTCCAAATATTTATATAGATTTTTCTTTTCCCACCTATTTCAATTATTTTTAAATGTATTTCCATCCATTGTTTTATCTCTGCCTTTTAGCCTATTTCGATCCCTTCCCCCCATCCCACCCCCACTAGGGCTATCTGTACCTTTATTATCACATTCCTTAGATAATATCACCAGCTTCAACACCTCTTTGTCCTTTTGTCTATGACATCTTTTAGTTATCTCCACCTATCACTGGCCCTCTATCCAGCTCTATCTGTCCCACCCCTCCTTAAACCAGCTTATATTTCACCCCTTTTCTATTTTTCCTTAGTTCTGTTGAAGAGTCATACGGACTCGAAACGTTAACTGTGTTCCTCTCCGCAGATGCAGTCAGACCTGCTGAGTTTTTCCAGGTATTTTTGTTTATGTTTTGGTCCTGGGATAGTTGGTACACCTCCATTCCTTCAATAGACTGGCTGTCTCTATAATGCAGGGTCCCAACTACAAAGCAAGAGACTACATATTTGTAGTCACTAAGACTGCCAATTTCCACCTCCATAATATTGCCCAACTCCACCCTGCCTCATCACCCCTGTTGCTGAAACCTGCATCCATGCTTTGGCTACCTTGAGACTAGATTAGGCCAGCCTCCAAATTCTACCCTCCATAAACTTGAGGTCATCCATAACTCTGCTGCCCTTTCCTAACTCTCACCAAGTCCTATTGCTTGGTTCCAGCTGACCTCCACTGGCTCCAGCTAAGCAACTCGATTTTAAAATTCTTATCCTTCTCTCCAAATCTCTCTCCTCTCTCTCTCTGTAACCCCCCTCCAGATATTTGCTCTCCTCCAATTTTGACTTCTTAAGTATCCTCAATTGTAATTGTCTCATCAATGGTGGTCATGCCTTCAACTACATCAGCCCTAAGCTCTGGAATTCCCTCCCTAAACCTCTCCATCTCACTACCTCTCTTTCCTCCTTGTACCCTGGCTCTTTGATCAAGCTTTTGGTCATCAAACATCTGGTTTGGCATCAAATTTTGTTTGATAATGCCCCTATGAAGCACCTGAGGATGTTTTACTATGTTACAATGCTATATAAAAGCAAAGTTGTTGTTGTTCAATTCCTGGTTTTAACCCCCGCACCCCACCCCTTACATATGATTAGCCTTGTGGGGAGGGTTTGCAGAGATTCCACCCGCCTTGCAGGAAATTCCTGGAATTGGTGAAGAATGGGCATAATCACATTTCTGTCACTCCACTTGTAGATTCTCTTGTCTTCATTCAGACTTAGTCTCTCCACATCATACAATATCCAAGCAAATCTCCCCTAATATAAAAACAGAATTTTTGTGGTCATTAGATTTCAGATCTCTGTTTTAAGAACCATCAGATTGAAGCTCATGTCAAGCCTGCTTCAATTGGTAGCACCCTTGCCTCTGAGACAGAAGAGTTTGGGCCCCAGTCACAATCCATTGAACACAAAACCCAGGCTGAGTGTTGACTTTTACTGAGAGAGCGTTGGACTGCCAGTGCTGCTTTCAGATGAGACGTCAAACCAGGGCCTTGTCTACACTCGCAAGTGGATATTAAAGATCTCAAGGCACTGTTTCGAAGAAGAGCAAGGGAGCTCACCTCAGTGTCCTGGTCAATATTTAACCAGCAATCAGCATCTAGAACAAGATTATTTTTATCACATTACTATTTGTGTGCAATTAACTTCTATGTTTCCTACAGTACAATAGTAACAACACTTCAAAAGTCAAAATTGGCTATAAAATTTGTTGGGATATCCTGAGGTTGTGAAAGATGCTGTAGAAATGGAGGTCTTTCTTGTTGACTCATTGAGGTCAGTTTTCTCTGCCCTCATCTGGCATTAATGAGGTGCTAACTGCTACAAGATTGGATGATTAGTCTTATGGGATCCCGTTACCCACGGCACCATTTGAAAGGGTGACCAAAGCACTACCTCTCTTGGGTTATGCACCCCTTTCGATATGAAAATTGGGGGTCCTATGACATAACTAGGACCTCAATTGCCATCTAAGGTGAGAACTGGTTGGAGCATGCACTGGACAAGCTCTCACCATTTCTACAGACAATGGAACTGAAGAGGCCCAGCAAAGGTAAGCACTGAACTATTTTACTGTGGGCCTGCGTGCATTTTAGTATTAATTATGTGGATCAGTTTTGCATTGTAGTTTAACGGTCACCAGGAATTGAGTTAAGCCTACTGAAAATCACTTCACATAAGACCTTCACAACCAACAGACACTAGAGATTTCATCCCAGCCTAATGTGCAGGTTCCACAGACATAAAAAGGCAATGCACAGCAATTCTCATCTCTGCTTAATGTTGATTATTTTGATTTGGGCTGTTTTTGTTTGAGCAGTGAATGATGATGACACCATCAGGGGAATCTGTTGGCAGACATTATATCACAATAGCTTGGGAGGAAAATCACAACAATGCATAAACATCAGTCTCTGAGAGTCAATTGAACTGCATGTGGGAAAGACCAGGAGTTATAATAATCAGAATTCTTATTCAGTTAAACGTTCTGGTTTAAGCTGATTTAATAAAATACATTGGGGTTGAATGTTATAAATACAGAGTGCCAGATTTTCACGGAGTCTTCCTGCCTCTGCAGACCTTTAAGTGGCAGGCGGGACCTGGGTGTGGAAGTCCCACCCCCATTTATGAATGGTCCAATTTTTGCTGGTAGGGGAAAGAGGGGAGGGCATGATTCACACAGGAGGGAAACCCAAACTCAGCGGGGCCATTTGAACTAAGCATTGATGTCATTTTTGCTGTTGTAAAGGCCTTAATCCACAGTGTGGGAGACACAAGTTGATGGAATAGATGTAAAGGCTCTTGAAGGGCAGATAAGTTCTGTATAACTTTCCTGATTAGGAGTTCTTTTAAATGCCTCACTCTTTAAACTTAAAAAAAACAGCTGCAACTGTCAGCGAGAATTAAAACAAAACCTCTTCTGAACTGCTTTAATTGACAGGCATAGGTTCGAAAATACAGTAGCATCCGGTCGCATAGTTTCAATAGAGCTCTTTTTTGACATTTCCCCAAGGGCTATCAGTATGTTACTATGAATGGTTGGCTGAGTTTCAAAAGCTACAACTATCACAACAAGAGATCTGAGTTCACATGAGTTCCTAAGAAGTAATATTGGACATGAAACATTAACTGTTTCTCTCTCTACAAATGCTGCTGGGCTCCCTGAGTTTTTCCAGCAGTCTCTGTTTTTATTTGCATTGATAGTTTGATTGACAGGTTAAAGAGGTTATTAAAGAATTAGCTGTCTATGATGTGGGGTCTGAATAGAAGTTTGGTTTTTTTAAGTGATTAACCTCTTGAGGAGAATTAAAAGCTTTGAAAGGATTTTATGAATGATACAAGATTGAGTGCAATGTAGTTTAAACACCTCGTCTAATTTTAATCTCCATTGAAATCAATGAGTGACATTGAGTGGGTTATAATATCATCCTTTCATCTGAGACCATGAGTTTCTGACTAAGCCAGTTTGGTTAAAACTGTCCCCTAAGTATGACTTTCAGCTATTACAACAGTGACTACTCTCAGGAATAGAATGTATCTGCTCTCTTAATGCCCATCATCAATATGTTTTGTATAGAAAGAGGCGTGTTTTTTCTTAAACTTGGAGTATGTATTCCAATTAAATAATTCAGCAGCAAGCTTTCATGAGTTTAAAATAAAGAAGGTTATTTATTCTCTCAAGCTTACCCTGAATTAATGCAAAGTCACACACTCGGCCTCACATGCACACACACACACAGTTTGGATACAGATTAAAGATTAATGCACTTTTACAGACTACAGTTACTTTGGTCCCTGATTTATGATTTCCAGTCTCCCACATGGCAGGCCAATGGTTCCTTGAATGGATTTGATGATTAAAAGTTGAACTGAGGGTCTTGTAAAATGAAGGGTTCACAGCAGGTTGTGAGATTTCTTCTAGTCAAACACCTTGGAGGTTGTTTCTCAGGTGAACTTTGAAACTGGAATGGGCTAAGTACTTTGTGGATGACTTGCAGCTGGTTTCCAAGTCTGATTCTCAGACTGGCTGATGACTGATAGTTCTGATGGATCTGCTGGGTCCAGGTTTAAGAAGGGTGCAATCTCTGAAACCAGCACATGACTTTTTTTTAATTCATTCACGGGATGTGGGCTTCGCTGGCTGGGCCAGCATTTATTGCTCATCCCTAGCTGCCCTTGAGAAAGTGATGGTGAGCTGCCTTTTTGAACCGCTGCAGTCCATGTGCTGTAGATACACCCACAGTGCTGTTAGGAAGGGAGTTCCAGCATTTTGACCCAGTGACAGTGAAGGAATGGCGATATATTTCCAAGTCAGTATGGTGAGTGACTTGGAGGGGAACTTCCAGGTGGTGGTGTTCCCATCTCTCTGCTGCCCTTGTCCTTCTAGATGGCAGTGGTCGTGGGTTTGGAAGGTGCTGTTGAAGGTTCTTTGGTGAATTCCTGCAGTGCATCCTGTAGATGGTACACACTGCCGCTATTGTCCATAGGTGGTGGAGGGAGTGAATGTTTGTGGATGTGGTGCCAATCAAGCGGGCTGCTTTGTCCTGGACAGTGTCAAGCTTCTTGAGTGTTGTGGGAGCTGTACTTATACAGGAAAGTGGGGAGTATTCCATCACACTCCTGACTTGCACCTTGTAGATGGTGGACAGGCTTACGGGAGTCAGGAGGTGAGTTACTTGTTGCACAATTCCTAGCCTCTGATCTGCTCTTGCAAACTATGGCTAGTCCAGTTCAGTTCCTGGTCAATGGTAACCCCCATGATGTTGATAGTGGGGGATTCAGTGATGGTAATGCCATTGAACATCAAGGGGTGCTTGCTGGATCCTCTCTTGTTGGAGATGGTCTTTGCCTGGCACCTGTGTGGCACCAATGTTACTTGCCACTTGTCAGCCCAAGCCTGGATATTGTCCAGGTCTTGCTGCATTTGGACATGGACTGCTTCAGTATCTGAGGAGTCGCGAATTGTGCTGAACATTGTGAAATTATCAGCGAACATCCCCACTTCTGACTTCATGATGGAAGGAAGGTCATTGATGAAGCAGCTGAAGATGGTTGGGCCAAGGACACTACCCTGAGGAACTCCTGCAGTGATGTCCTGGAGCTGAGATGGCTGACCTCCAACAACCGCAACCATCTTCTTTTGTGCTAGGTCTGACTCCAACGAGCGGAGAGTTTTTCCCCTGATTCCCATTGACTCCAGTTTTGCTAAGGCTCCTTGATGCCACATTCTGTCAAATGCTGCCTTGATGTCAAGGGCAGTCACTCTCACCTCACATCGGGAGTTCAGCTCTTTTGTCCATGTTTGAACCGAGGCTGTTATGAGGTCAGGAGCTGAGTGGTCCTGGCGGAACCCAAACTGGGCGTCAGTGAGCAGGTTATTGCTAAGCAAGTGCCGCTTGATAGCACTGTGAGGACGCTTTCCATTACTTTACTGATGATCGACAGTAGACTGATGGGGCAGTAATTGGATTTGTCCTTCATTTTGTGTACAGTACACACCTGGGCAATTTTCCACATAGCTGGGTTGATGCCAGTATTGTAGCTGTACTGGAACAGTTTGGCTATTTGATTGTATTGTATTGGAGTCCTAGTCCAGGATTCTCTTAAGGTTAACTTGCAGGTTGAGTCGGTAGTTAGGAAGGCAAATGCAATGTTGGCATTTATTCCGAGAGGACTAGAATATAAAAGCAGGGATGTGCTGCTGAGGCTTTATAAGGCTCTGGTCAGACCACATTTAAAATATTGTGAGCAATTTTGGGCCCCGTATCTCAGGAAGGATGTGCTGGCCCTGGAAAGGGTCCAGAGGAGGTTCACGAGAACGATCCCAGGAATGAAAGGTTTAACATATGAGGAACGTTTGAGGACTCTGGGTCTATACTCGATGGAGTTTAGAAGGATGAGGGGGGATCTGATTGAAACTTACAGAATACTGAAAGTCCTGGATAGAGAGGACGTGGGGAAGATGTTTCCATTAGTAGGAGAGACTAGGACCCGAGGGCACAGCCTCAGAGTAAAGGGAAGACCTTTTAGAACAGAGATGAGGAGAAACTTCTTTAGCCAGAGAGTGGTGAATCTATGGAATTCATTGCCACAGAAAGCTGTGGAGGCCAGGTCATTGAGTGTATTTAAGACCGAGATAGATAGGTTCTTGATTGGTAAGGGGATCAAAGGTTACGGGGAGAAGGCGGGAGAATGGGGTTGAGAAACTTATCAGCCATGATTGAATGGCGGAGCAGACTTGATGGGCCAAATGGCCTAATTTCTGCTCCTATGTCTTATGGTCTTATGGTCTCTTATGGCTAGGGGCTCAGAAAGTTCTGGAGCACAAGTCTTCAGTACTATTTCCGGAATATTTTCAGGGCCCATAGCCTTTGCAGTATCCAGTGTCTTCAGCCGTTTCTTGATATCACCTGGAGTGAATCAAATTGGCTGAAGAATGGCATCTGTGATGCTGGGGACCTCTGGAGGAGGCCGAGATGGATCATCCACACGGCACTTCTGTCTGAAGATTGTAGCAAATGCTTCAGCCTTATCTTTTGCACTGATGGTGCTGGTCTCCTGCATCATTGAGAATGGGGATATTTGTGGAACCTCCTCCTCCAGTGAGTTGTTTAATTGTCCATCACCATTCACGACTGGATCTGGCAGGACTGGAGAGCTAAGATCTGATCGGTTGGACGTGGGATCGCTTAGCCCTGCCTATCACTTTCTGCTTATGCTGTTTGGCACGCAAGTAGTCCTGTGTTATAGCTTCACCAGGTTAACACCTCATTTTTAGATATGCCTGGTGCTGCTCCTGGCATGCCTTCTGCACTCTTCATTGAACCAGGGTTGATCCCCTGGCTTAATGGTAATGGTAGAGTGGGGATATGCCAGGCCATGAGGTTACAGATTGTTTTCGAGTACAATTCTGCTGCTGCTGATGGCCCACAGCACCTCATGGATGCCCAGTCTTGACTTGCTAGATCTGTTCAAAATCTATCCCATTTAGCACCGTGGTAGTGCCACACAACACAATTGAGGGCATCCTCAATGTGAAGGTAGGACTTCGTCTCCACAAGGACTGTGCGGTGGTCACTCCTACCGATACTGTCATGGACAGGTGCATCTGTGGCAGGCAGGTTGGTGAGGATGAGACCAAGTATGTTTTTCCCCCTTGTTGGTTCCCTCACCACCTGCCACAGACCCAGTCTAGCAGCTATGTCATTTAGGACTCCACCAGCTCGGTCAGTAATGGTGCTACCGAGCCACTCTTGGTGATGGATATTGAAGTCCCCCACCCAGAGTACTTTCTGTGCCCTTGCCATCCTCAGTGCTTCCTCCAAGTGATGTTCAACATGGAGGAGCACTGATTCAGCAGCTGAGGGGGTGCGGTACGTGGTAATCAGCAGGAGGTTTCCTTGACCTTGTTTGACCTGATGCCGTGCGACTACATGGGGTCTGGAGTCGATGTTGAGGACTCCCAGGGAAACTCCCTCCCGACTGTATACCACTGTGCTGCCACCTCTGCTGGGCCTGTTCTGCCGGTGGGGTAGGACATACCCAGGGATGGTGATGGTGGAGTCTGGGACATTATCTGTAAGGTATGATTCTGTGAGGATGACTATGTCAGGCTGGAGCTTGACTAGTTTGTGAGACAGGCTTCCCAATTTTGGCACTAGGCCCCGATGTTAGTAAGGATGACTTTGCAGGGTCGACAGGGCTGAGATTGCCGTCGGTGCCTAGGTCGATGCCAGGTGGTCCGTCCGGTTTCATTCCTCTTTTGTGACTTTGTAGTGGTTTGTTACAACTGAACGGCTTGCTGGGCCATTTCAGAGGGCATTTTAAGATTCAACCACATTGTTGTGGGTCTGGAGTCATGTGTAGGCCAGACCAAGTAAGGACGACAGATTTCCTTCCCTGAAGGACTGCTGGGTTAACACTTCTATGACCCATCCAGTTTAGCTTGGAAGGGGGAGGCCATTGTGATACAATGGGAAGTTGATAATAGACATTGGGCAGAATTTTGAGGTCGGTGGGTGGGTGCGGTTGACGGGACTGGGAATGGCCGGGAAACGGTCCGCCACCCACGATTGGCCCCTGACCACGATTTCACACTGCTGGGCCAATTAAGGCCCGCCCAGTGTGAAACGCAGCTCTTCACTGGCCGGGAAGGGCTGAGCTGGGGTGGGGGCCTGTCGGCTGCTGGGTCCAATGCGACCTGGGGGCCACTTTAAAAACGGCCCAGACAGCCCCAGGAAGGCTGCCACGGTAAGATGTCTGTTCTGCGTTGTCTTGATGGAGTTGAGTGTGACTGGAGACGTCAGGAGGGAGGGCAAGTCGGGTGGGCACTCGGCCCCCTGCTTTTCGGATGAGTGCCTCGCTGTCGTCCTGGAGGAGGCGGCTGCCAGGAGGGACACCCTTGTCCCCAGGGATGGGAGGAGGAGGCCCCCGCACTTTACAAAGAGGGCATGGGAGGAGGTGGCAGCTCAGGTGAGCAGCCATGATGTGGTGCGGTGCACATGGGTGCAGTGCCGGAAGCAGCTCAATGACCTGCTGCGCTCAGGAAGGGTGAGTACCGTGTTGGCATGGGTCAGTGTGCAGAAGTGTTAATGTATTGCCGTACCCCTGTGGACCTCAGGGGTGCTAGAGTCTGAGTGCCAACTGTCAATGACTCTGGAGCTGGCCAAGGGGGTGAGCCCTGGCTGCTTGGACTGAGTGCCTTGTGGCTTGAGGGCCACTATTCAGATGTGTCCTGGGAGGTGTTCCTCAGGTGGGGTTGGCCAGGCTGCAATGGCGCTGCAGGTAGAGAGTGGACTAGTCAATACTCCTCTGTCCTTTCAGGAGAAGACAAGCCATAACCAGGCAGGGAGGGCATGTACAGGCGGAGGCCCGCCCAACCTCCTGCTGCTCAGCAGGTTCAAGCAGGATGCCCTAGGGCTCGAGAGCCGGCACGCTCCCCTTGCAATCAGGCATGGAGAGGTGGGGGTGTCAGACGAAGATAAGAGCGCAGTGCACAGAACGTTTTAGATTGTGAACCCATTCTAGTGTAGTCTCTTCATTGATGTGAGCCTCAAACCTGGAGTCCCCATTGATCATTGAAAGACGATGGCACTGTGATGCAGATTTCCATTGTCTCACCAGGGTACCTGGCATGCATGGTGACAGGTTGGTAACTTTAACTAATGACATGTCCTTGTTCTCCCTTTTAGGTTCGCCAGCATGCACTCGCCCTTTGGACCCTGAAGGGCCACCCCTGATGCCAGAGGACCAACAGGTACAGGTGTCACACCCGCTCTATGAAGCAGGCACCAGCACAGGTACCAACACCTCGATGGGCATTAGATTGGCAGCTAGACTGTTGGTGCACATTGCTGAGGGCACTTCACACTCACTTGAGGTGCAGGCAGAGGCAGAGAGTGACCAGGGCACTGGCAGTTGGAGGACTTCTGGGGACCAGGGCAATGCTCAGTCGAAGGCAGGTGATGAGCCTCTGGAGTCGTCCATTAGGCAGCAGATGCTGGATGTCCAGTGAGATGTGCGGGAGGATCTGGCAGAGATCCATAAGGGTATGCGTGCCATGGTCTCCGTTGCGCAGGAATCCGTGTGGAGCGTGATCACTACATGGACCCTCATGGCTGAGCACATTGCCTCCTCCATGGAGATGCAGCTCCAGGGACAGAATCAGGGGTTCCTGGGGATGCGCTTGGACCTGCAAACCCTCACACAGGCACTGACCTCAGGTGGTCAGTGCCTGTGTGGGAGATGGATGAGGCACCCAGTATCCCAGCTAGGTGCCTGTCCATCAATGGTGAGTAGGGGGGTCCAGAGCAACCTCACGTTGGCGCACGAGCTGCTTGTTGTCTCTGCGGGCTCCTCTCAGAGCGCTCTGGATGATGGCAGCAGCTCCAATGCCCCTCTGCCAGTGACCGTGGCATCTGATGGGGCTGCGATGACTGGGGAGATGCCAGCTGTGCCACTGGCCGCTCTCTCCCAGGCGGGGCCAGCACAGGCTCCACTGGCCAGAGGAAGACCATCAAGGTCATCAAGGCCAACAGGACAGCAGAGTCAGCGGGCTGCCTCCAATGTCGATGCCAGCGAGGGGTGGGGGGGCAACAAGACGCAGAACTCGCAAATGTAAGCTTAAGGCACCATGAGCACGAGAGGGTCAGTTCGCGGGTGATTTTCTGTTCATTTATGTTTGGTTTATATGTCTGCTGGTGTGGACATCAACACCAGGAATGGTAATTTCATAATGATTTCAATGTGATGATAACTAAAATTTGCTTTTGTTCTGATGGCCTGAGTATGCTTCACATTTTTTCTTTCTGTAGCAGGGTACGCCAGTATGTAATGCTGGAAGCGAGTGGCTCGATACTTGATTGCACAGGCACTGAGTGGACCTTGGGTGCAATGGAAGGGTCATTTCAGATATCCAGGATGGAGGCAGTAGCCCTGGCATGAGGTGGAAGCAGATCTTTGGTAGCCTAACTGAAGGAGCATTGGATCAAAGTGTTCCTGGTGTCCCTGCCTCCCTGGAGGATACAGAGGTCTGCTTCTATGCCCTCAGCATTCTCCTCACCAAGCTCCTCCTCTGGCTCGCCACTGGGCTCATCATCTGTGGCCTATGAAGCTGCCTCAACATCCTCTTCGTCCAGTGGGTCCCCCCTGGCCAGTGCCAGATTGTCGAGAGTGCAGCATGCAACCACTATCAGTGACACCCACTCTGGGGGGTATTATAATGCACCCCCTTAACGATCCAGACATCGGAAGCGCATCTTGAGAAGACCTATGGTCCTCTCTATCACCGCCCTAGTGGAGGCATGACTCCTATTGTAACGCTGCTCTGCCTCTGTTCTTGGGTGGCGGAGAGGCGTCATGAGCCACATTTTCAACGGATAGCCCTTGTCACCCAGCAGCCATCCATCCATTCGGGCTGGAGCACTGAAGAGCCTCGGCACCTGGGAGTGTCTCAGAATGTAAGCGTCACGGGAGCTACCAGGGTACCTTGCACAGACTTGCAGAATCTCCATCCTGTGATCACACACTATCGGCACGTTCATGGAGTGGAATCCCTTCCTGTTGACGAAGGCACCCGGCTCACCCGCTGGCATCTTGATGGCCACATGTGTGCAGTCGATTGCACCCTGGACGTGGGAGAACCCAGCAATCGCTGCAAACCCTATGGCTTGCTCAGCCTGGCTGGCCCTGACTGTATGGTAAAGAATAAAGGCCAGACCCGCCTGAACAGAGCTTCTGCCACCAGCTTGACGCTGGACAGCTGATTGGGAGACTCCACAAAGATCCCCCACTGACCCCTAGAAAGAGCTGGAGGCATCGAAGTTGAGGGCTACTGTGACCTTCAGAGCCATTGGCATGGGGTGTCCACCCACACAGTTGGAGCTGATCTCAGGCCCAATCATCTGACAAATGGAGGTCACGGTCTCCCTTGAGAGACGGAGCCTCCTTCGGCATTGCACCTCAGACACATTGAGGTAGCTGCATCGCTGCCTGTAAACCCTGGCAGCAGGAGAGTGGTGTCTTCTCTGATCCCTTTGGCCTTGGACTTCCTGCTGGCCCTGTGCCTCTTGTGCCTGCGCCTCTCCTCCCACAGGTCGCTCCCCTGGAAGTTGCATTGGGACACCTGGCCTCCTCTCCCTTCTGCCCCTCTCTTCCTCCTTAGAGGAGGTGCCACCAGTGGAGACCACAACCCCCATTGCCAGGGTCACAGAAGGCTGTCTGATACCTGGAAGGGTCCACATGGTCTGAATCCTCCAGGGGCCTTGGAGACACCAAGGAGTCCTGAAATGAAGCCTGGACATGCTAACAATGAAGCTCTGAACAGAGATAAATCTGCCAAGTCCCGATAAGTCACCAGCTGCAAACTATGTATCAAACTCCCCACTACTGACACTGGCAATGCCGCTAGCCTCTTTTATCCCGCCCGTGGATGTGGTCTTAGAAATTGTTGGCTGGCCGCCTGCTCGTTTTGCCCATGCGACTAGCGCGAAATTGCACGGGTGACAAAAAATCGGCACCAATTTGTTTTTTTATGGCCTTAAGTGGCTTCTTAATTAATGGCAGGCGTGGCTCCGGCACTCGCTCAGGCCTGCCAACTGAAATATCATGTGAGAGCGCAATGACATCGGGACACTTACCCAACGTCATAGTGCGCTATTTTCGGTTTGAGTGTGTCGGGCGCGCACCCGCACTCCGAGTGAAAAATTCTGTCCATTGAGTTTCAACCTTCCTTTTGTCCAGCATAAAATATGGAGACAGGCAGCCTGGAAACTCCATAGTTAGTAGATATTGGCCCACCCTTAAACAATGAGATGTGTGAACTCCACAAATAGCTGTGAGGTTTGGTCACCTATGTCCATATTTAATTAGGTATTGGCTGGAGACTTTATACTATCTGTAGTCCAAATGCAAATGTCACATGATTTGTGGCAGCCTTCTTAACTGCTTGTTTGTGTCCAGTTTTTTAAAGTATTGACTTAAAGTTCATAATATGGCATGCTGTAATGGGCAAAAGCTCTTCATTGGTTGTAAAACGCTTTGGAATGTCCTCAGATCCAGAATTTTAATAGTTAATTAGTTATTTCTTTCTTTTGTTTCCTTCTTCCTTTGTTCTGTCCTTCCCTCCTTCCATTCTTTCTTTATATTTTGCTCTTTTTCTTTCATCCCCCCTCTTTCCCTTGCTTCTAACTCAAATCACCTCCAAATCTAACATCTTAAAAATAATTTCTTCCCAGAATATGAGCATATTCTGGTAACAATGTTTTTATTGCCCTCATAAGGTAGTGGTGGGTCTTCTTAAATCCATACTCAGGTGATTGCAACGTATTGCCCCGTGAGTTGATTTCTTCATTGTTCTCCTTGCTGTTATCACCATATAACAAGCTCCGATAAATCCTAAACTCCAGGGCATGAAGTCTTTCTGGCTCAAGGTCTCCCACACTCACCACCTTACACACATCCTTCTCAAATCCACGCATTTGCCCAGCTCCCTGGCTCCCTGTCACCCAGCCCATTTTCTTCCAGGCCCTCATCCTTTTTCCCAATTCACCTTTCCCTACAATATCTGACATCCTCTCTTTGGTTCATAATCTCCACTCCACCAATCCTGGATCACTGCTCTCCCCTTGCCCAGTCCACCTGTGTCTTTCAGCCACTATGCCTCCGTCCTTTGCGGCTCCCTCCAAAACCACTTTCTTTGGCTACCTGATTCCCTTCCTTAAAAGCCTCTTAGGTACCTGCCTTTTCAATTCCACATTCAGTCTCTCCCAATCTCCAGCCTTGTGCCTCCTGGTGTGCATCCTTTTTCTTCTCCCCCTCCCCTCTTCAAAGCACTTTGAGATCTTTGTCAATGTTTGAAGTGTTATATAAATGGAAGGTGGTTTCTCTTGTATTGCTAAATATTGGAACAATTATCTTCTGTCAGATTCTTGGTTGACACTTGCGTCTTGCCAGCTACTTGGGAAATTGCAATGTGCCGTCAGGAACTTGGTTAGAGGGAGCGGTAGGGGAGTCCCTGGATCAACTTGTCTAAAACAAATAGAACTTTAATCAGAAAAAAATTATATACATGGGGCATGAGTGAGGGTCTGTAAGAAAGAAAGACTTGTATTTATATTGCACCTTTCATAACCTCAAGATGTCTCAATGACAGCCAATGAAGTACTGTTGAAGTATAGTTACTGTTAAAATGTAGGAAAAGCGTCAGTCAGTTTGCACACGGCACTCCCACAAATAACAATGTGATAATGACCGGATAATCTGTCCCCTGCTCACTCTCCTTTGAAATATTGCCGTGGAATCTTTTACATCCACCTGAGAGGGTAGGTGGTGCCTTGATTTAATATCTCATATGAAAGATGGCACCAGAAGTCTGTCCCTTGTAGTGTCATGCTCCCACACTATCCATAGGTTCTCCAAATCTTGGTGTATATTCTGTTCTGGTCCCATTGTTTTACCAACCCAACCGCACACTCACCCAAGCTGTGTTTACACAGCATTTCTGATTTTATTAAGCAAGTTGATTTTTCCTCCTTTAAAGTAAGAGGCCAACTCTAAAAGAGTCAGTGTTATTCCACTTCCCTGATCCCCGAATTTAAAAATTAATTTCTTCTGACTAAATCACAGTTTAGAATCGATTGTTTAGATCAAAGTCACACAACCCCTTGATTTGGAAATATATTAGCTGTCCCTTCATCATCACTAAGCCAAAATCCTGGAACTCCCTCCTAAGAACACAGTGGGAGTGACTTCACCACACGGACTGCTGTGCTTCAAGAAGGTGGCTCGCCACCACCTTCCCAGTGATAATTAGAGATGAGCAATAAATGTGAATGATTACATTTGAAAAAAAACATGTTACAGTGCGAGAGATTTGCAACTCTTCTCTGTTACCTCAAGGAAAGTACCTTCAGATCTATCAGTCCACCATCAACCAGCAGGGTCAAGTTTGACAGAAGTCATTACTGTTACCCCTGGCTGCGTCAGTTGAATAGTTTCCTAACCTTTCCCTGAATTGAATGTGATTAATTGGGCTTTGAGGCAGCTGGGACTGTGTTAATAATTGCAGGTTCTTCCCGAGGTTTCTCCTTTAAAGATTTTTAATTAATTTATCTATTACCAAATACATTTTAATATTCCTAGTTGATGGACATAGGTGATTTGCTTGCTGTTAACTGCAGGAAACTGAATTGACCAGTTTTGTTAATTTACACTTTGCTTGATTCACATCAAGTCAAGTTCAAGTTGAATTGTCCCTTATGAAAATAAAAAACTTGCATTTGTATAGCACTTTTCACAACTTCAGGATGTCCCAGAATGCTACACAGCCTATGAAGTATTCTTCTGAAGTGTAGCTGCTGTTGTAATGTAGGAGATGCAATAGCCAATTTGTGCACAGCAAGATCCCACATACAACAACGTACTAATGACCAGATCTTCTGTTTTTAGTGATGTTGGTTGAGGGATAAATATTAACCCAAGGCACTAGGGAGAACTCCCCTGCTCTTCTTTGGTTTTCTTTGAAATAGCGCAGTGAGACCTTGCTGAGTGCAAATTAGCTGCATTGGCTGTAAAGCAATTTAGGACATGTTAAGGTTGTGAAAGGCACTATAGAAATGCAAGACTTCCTTTCATTCTGAGCTATGATAGGAAACAAGTTACTGACATTTAAACAATAAAGATCCACCTTTTCTTTTTTGATTGAACAGTTCCAAAGAGAATCCTTCTTGAAAAGGAAAGCAAATGGGATTTTATAGAGTTTTCTTTTGGCAAAGGCAATGATTGTTTGGCTGAAAGTGGTAACCAGAACCAAAGCGATGGGAGTATCCTGCAGATGGTAAAATCAGCTTGGGACACACAGCAGATGTGAGCTGATGGCTGGGGGAGCGCAAAGATAATAATGAGGGAATGGGACAGGTTGCAGATGTTAAGGTTTTGTTCCTTAGATTAAGATTGATGGCGCTTGCCTGGTTCAGTTACAGTCAAAGTTGCATAAATGTTCTCACCTCAGGTGAAGCAAGTTGGGACCTGAAGGGAAATGGTTGCCGTGCAGAATGGGACACACAGCAGGGAACAGTGGGGAGAGGGTCACCAATTTAGACCACCATTTGGAGAGTCCACTGCCTTCACAAGGAAGAGACACTTGACAACGTTGGGAATAGCCTTATTGAAGAGGATTTTTTTAACATCTAGAGGTTAAATGGACAGTCATGACCTGCAATTCCCCCTCCCTTCATTTTACTGGTCATCTGTCATGTTGTGATAAAACTTTCTAGCAAGCACCAGGAGTGTAGAAATGGAATCTTGACTCTAGATTGTTAAGAATTAATAACTCGTAAAAAACAAAGTCCAAAGGACTAAAAAGCACACCCTATTTTCATAAATTAATCTATCTACTCACTATATCTCTTAACTGTAACTATCCACATTTCATTTTACCCCTTGTCACACCTACGTGAAATCACCACATCCCTAAAACCCAGCCACCCACCTTCTCACTATAACCTTTAACCCAGCTACCCATGTTCTCAATAATCTTAACTACAGTTATTAACCTGTCATCAACACCCCCAGGGTCAGGTACAGGATGAGTAAGATATAGAGTAAAATTGCCTCTATGCTGCTCCTTTGAAGACTCTCAGGCAAGGTGCAGTCCAGATTAGATACAGAGTAAATCTGCCTCTAAGTTGTCCCATAAAGTTCTCCTAACACAGGTTAAATATAGAGTAAAGCTCTCTCCCAAGTCAGATACATCACAGATTAAATGCACTGTCTCACTAAATACTCCCAGATTGGGTACAGCACTGGTTAACTACAAAGTCAAGCTCCCACTAAACCAGTGCTGTCCAATACATCATTGGGAATTCAAATATTGCTAATTGCATTTCCGATTATTAAATAAAAGATGATTAATAGACACCATCGTGATCTGAATAATTACATTCACAAAACATATGCGTGTGAACTTCAACTGTTTTGAGCTTTTGTTGGTAAAATGGTAAGATGAAAAGCAGAGTGTGTAACTTTTTTTTCATCACTAGCTGCGCTTTACTTCCTTAGTTCCCATTAATGGTAGATATATATTAATTTTTACCAACTGCATTTTGTTAAAATCTAGAAGGCGTGTTTTGGCAAGGATGAAGAAGGTGATAGAGAGTGTGAATGAATCTGGATATCTGGTGGTGGTTGAGGCTGCTAACAAGCTGATGTTCCTGTAGGGTTAGGCAATAAATGCTGATCTTGTCAGTAATGGCCATATCCCAAGAATGATTAATTTAAAAAAAGCTAAAGACAAGACATAAAACTACCAATATTGGAAATCAGGGATAACCATTTGATGTCAGCATCTGGAAGAGGAAAGTGGATAATTATTGCAATCCTATGTTGGAACTGGTAAAGTTAGGCTAGAGAAGCCCCTTTATCAAAATGATGAGGACTAG
Organism: Cetorhinus maximus; assembly: GCF_964194155.1. NCBI lineage: Eukaryota > Metazoa > Chordata > Chondrichthyes > Lamniformes > Cetorhinidae > Cetorhinus > Cetorhinus maximus. Next base: position 63,419,032 of record NC_135893.1, read on the forward strand.
GTCAAAAAACAATGAGGGGAGTGAAGAACATATAGAGATAATAGGCACAACTTTCCAAGGTCTTGCATGCAGCAGGTGGCTTATCAGAACATCCCAAATCCATTGCCTGCAAATGTCCTCCCATTGATGCCAATAGGTGGCAATATCACAGAGAAAGCAGCCAAGACTCACTGGTACTCAGGGGGCTGTGATGGCATAGCGGTAATGTCACTAGACTAGTAATCCAGAAGCTGGGCTAATGCTTGGGGATAGGGGTTCAAATTCCACCATTCCCCGTCAGCTGATGGGGAATTCTCCACGTTGGACACCACTTGGAGAAAGCACGGGGGTGGTGGGGAGCGACGATTTCAATATCCATCACCAAGAGTGGCTTTGTAACACCATTATTGACCGAGCTGGCCAAATCCTTACGGGCATAGCTGCTAGACTGGGTCTACGCCAGGTGGTGAGGGAACTAACAAGAGGGGAAAACATACTTCACCTAGTCCTCACCAATCTACCTGTCGCAGATGTTTCTGGCCATGACAGTATTGGTAGGAATAACCACAGCAGAGTCCTTGTGGAGATGAAGTACTGTCTTCACATTGAGGATACCCTCCATTGTGCTCTGTGGCTCCGTGCTAAGTGGGATAGATTTTGAACAGATCTAGCAACTCAAAACTGGGCACCCATGAGGCGCTGTGGACCATCAGCAGCAGCAAAATTGTACTCAACCACAATCTGTAACCTCATGGTCTGGCATAGCCCCCACTCTACCATTACCACAAAGCCAGGGGATCAACCCTGGTTCAATGAAGAGTGCAGGAGGGCATGCCAGGAACAGCACGAGGTATACCTAAAAATGAAGTGTCAACCTGGTGAAGCTACAACAGGGCATAACTTGTGTGCCAAACAGTGAAAGCAGAATGCAATAGACAGAGCTAAGCGATTCCACAACCAACGGATCAGATCTAAGCCCTGCAGTCCTGCCACATCCAGTTGTGAATTTAGAGGACATTTAAAGAACTAACTAGAGGAAGAGGCTCCAAAAATATCACGATCCTCGTAGCTGCAGGAGTTCCTCAGGGTAGTGTCCTGGCCCCAACCAGCTTCAGCTGCTTCACCAATGTCCTGCCTTCCATCATATATCAGAAGTGGGGATGTTTGCAAACGTTTGCACAATGTTCAGCACCATTCGCCACTCCTCAGATACTGAAGCAGTCCGTGCCCATATGCAGCAAGACCTGGACAATATCCAAGCTTGGGCTGATAAGTGGCAAGTAACATTCACACCATACATGTGCTAAACAATGACCATCTCCAACAAGAGAGAATCTAACCATCTCCTGTTGACATTCAATTGCATTACCATCGCTGAATCCCCCACTATCAACATCCTGGGGGTTACCATTAGCCAGAAACTGAATTGGACTATCGCTATAAATACTGTGGCTGCAAGAGCAGGTCAGAGACTGGGAATTCTGTGGAAAGTAACTCACCTCCTAACTCCCCAAAGCCTGTCCACCATCCACTAGGCACAAGTCAGGAGTGTGATAGAATATTCTCTACTTGCCTGGATGAGTATGGCTCCAACAACATTCAAGAAGCTTGACACCATCCAGGACAAAGCAGCCTGCTTGTTTGGCACACCATCCACCACCTTAAACATTCACACAGCTTGTTCTTTTTGGTGGGCACAAAGGACTTAATATTTTTACATTGTATTGAAACAAATGAGGGTTTTAATCCCTCGCAATGAAAGGTGAGCCACTTGTGAAATACAGCAGGGGTTGAACCTGAAACCTTCCTGCTCTGTATGGTTAATCACATACTGCACAGAATGTTTACCCATGTCAGTCATGCACTCTCACCTCTGAGTCAGAAAGGTGTGGTTCTCCTGAGACTGGAGCACATAAAGTAGGCTCACACTCCGGTGCCAGTGCTGTTGGAGGTGCCAGCTTCTGGATGCGATGTTAAACCAAGGTCCCACTTGTTACCTCAGGTGGATGGAAAAGATCCCATGGTATTATTTTGAAAAAGAGAATGGGAAGTTTCTGGCCAGTCGCGATCTCTCAGGTAGCACCACTAAAACTGAATACCCAGTCATTATCATAGTGCTGTTTGTGGGTTGCTTGCTGTTCACACATTGGCTACTGTGTTCATTGCATCACAACTGTGACTGTGCTTCAAAAAGAACTTCATTGGCTGTAAAGTGCTTTGAGAAATCCTGAGGTTGTGAAAGGCACTATATCAATGAAGCCTTTCTTTTTACCCACTCAGTAATTTGGTAGAGGCTGGTCAGTGTCCACATTGTTCTATAACTACAGCTTATACTTATATAGTGCCTTTAATGTAATAAAACATCCCCAGGCACCTCACAGGAAAAACTATGACACTCAGCCACATAAGGAGATAGTAGGTTAGATGTCCAAAAGCTTGATAGGATAGATTTTAAGGAGTGTCTTAAAGGAAGAGAGAGAGTTAGAAAGGGGTAGGGAGGGTATATAAAAAAAATTGAGGGGTGGCAGGGAAAGGAGTCTCAGCTAATTGTAACATCATAAATGTACAATGACTCGCTGTATGCCCTCTCTTAGACCATTTATGATATTATTACTTTTCCTTTCTTGCATTCTAAGTTATGGTCAGAGTCATCATTAAAGTCAGTTTGAATCTCTCCTTAGACAAAACAATTAACTTTACCTTTGACTATCCAAAACCTACAGAAAAAGGCAACAATTTGATTAATGACGAGGAGGGATGCGTTCCCAGTCTAATTTCTTCCTCCAGCCGTACAATCTCTTTAAGGCTTTCACATTTTCTTTTCACCAAAGACATAAATTACACCACTGTGAAGATCTTCTTTGGCTGTGTTTTTTTTGCAAGCTGTGCATCTGATAATTCATGATTATCATTTGCGCAGAGAGAAAAACATTTCAGCTGTCATTATAGCATCTGGAGCTGTTCTCTCTCCTAAAGGACGCACTCATCAGTTTCCAGCCATGACTGCTCTGTACGTTGGGATTCGCCATCAGATTGATTTTAACAGAAGCTCAATCTAATAAAGCTCTAATATTAATATTGGTCTGGAAGCATTACCCATGGAAATTAAAAGAGTATAAATCAGAGAGAGGCAATGTGGATTGAAGAGTGAAATGCATTATTAATATGCACTGTTCCGTCAGCAAGTGACGGAAGGCGGAACTTAGGCCTGAAGGCTCCTTTCCGCTGCTGCCAGGGCACCTCCAGGTCTGAGGAGGTGCAGTAACATATATGGTGACATTCCTGGCTGCCTGCAATTCTGGAAGGAAAGGGGTGATGTGTTGCAGAATGATCCTTCCAACTTTTGGCACCCTGCACTTTTGAGGCTTAACTACATCTTCACTGTCAGATGAGAACCAGCCCTATGCAGTGGACCGCCTGTGCAAAGGCTGCACATGCCAAACAGGGATTTCAAAGCACGCTGCAGCTCTTTAAAGGGACACAGCAGTGCCTTAAAGGGAGCACCGTTGAAAGGAAGCAGAAGGGAATGGGGCTGAAAGCCGCATACTATTATTGCATAATGGAGGTTTGCAGGGAGGGCACAGACACATGAATAGTACCTGTGTTGAGCTGATGCATGCAGGAAAGCAAAGAGGGTCTTCCTGGATTCACACTCCCACTACCCCAAAAAGATTCATTCAAAATGCTTGATAGGAGACAGGTGACAGGATGATTTCTCTCTATAGTGGGTAGCTCTCTTGCCTCAGATTCAGAAGGATGTAGGTTATGGGAGGATGGTGGTGTAGTGGTAATGTTACTATCCTAGTAATCCAGAAGCCCAGATTAATGCTCTGGGGCACAGGTTTAAATCCTGCCAGAGCAGTTGGTGGAATTTAAATTCCATTAATAGAATCTAGAATGTAAAACTAGTATCAGTAATGGTGAGCATGAAAGTATCATTGGTTGTTTTTAAAACTGGTTCACTGATGTCTTTTAGGGAAGGAAACCTGCCATCCTTACCCAGTCTGACCTTCATGTGACTCCAGACCCACAGCAATGTGGTTAACTGCCCTCTGAAATGGCCTAGCAAACCACTCAGTTCAAGGACAATTAGGGATGGGCAACAAATGTTGATCTTGCCAGCAATGCCACTATCCCATGAAAGATTAAAATAAAATGAAGAAGATTCAATTACCACACCAGAGACTCAGGCACAGAATCTAGGCTGACCCTCCAGTTCAGTACTGCGGGGCTGCTGTGCTGGTGGAGGTGCCATCTGTGCTGGCCAATATTTACCCCACAACCAACATCACTAAAACCAATTACCTAGCCATTATCACACTGCTATTTGTGGGAGCTTGTTGTTTACAGTTGGCTGCTGTGTTTTCTACATTACATTGATGACTATACTTTTAAAAAGTAGTAAATTGGCTGTAAAATGCATTGGGAAGTCATGAAAAATGCTCTGGTATAGAAATGCAATCTTTACTTCTTTAATACTCTTGAGACGTTGTTACAAATGTGGAATTAGTAGCAGCTGTAAGAAATGGTACCTCCTAGAAGTTTCCTTCAGCATATATGCATGCTACTGTCATGCTGATGTACCCTCCAAAGTAAGCATGCAACTTTACCATCTTGACCATGCAGAGCATACAGCAGCACGTTGCACATTCATTGGAAACTGTCATCACACTGAAATGTTAAAGTGGCTTCACATAATGCATCCTTGTAGCACGCCCTAGCTATGTGAAGCAGGGCTAGTTGCTGATATACAGATAGGCTGCAGAGAGGGCATTGCATGTGCTCTTCAATTTACACCAAGGCTCCTCTGCCCACAGGAGAGATGGTACGTATGACAAATGAAGATGGCTGAGCTGAAGAACTCTCAGAATTACTCCTTCAAGGACATAATCCTGGATATATCTATGAGATCATTTGGCCAGTCCTTTTGTCACGCCATTGCCCAATAATTACCTTTTATCATTTAATCATTTACACCTTCACGCTTACACCTTCACTATCACAGACCTTCCTCTTTGTCCCTCCCCATTTCTCTGGCTCGGTATTTGCTTATATAAACTCTTAATTCTCTAACTTCTCCCAGTTCTGACTCAAGGCCATCAACTTGAGACGTTAGCTTTGTCTCCGGCTCCACAGATGCTGCCTGAGTATTTCCAGCACTTTCTATTTTTATTTTGGATTTCCAGCATCTTCAGTATTTTGTTTTGTTGTTAGAGCATTCAGTAGGTCTGAGGAGGTAAATATCAGAGGTGTACTCAGCTCAGTCTGGTGACATCCTGTCCTTAACCATGACTTATCTGTTTACTCATTGAGTGCTGCACAGGCCCTGAGGTCTGCTGCCTGTATCCATTCACCCATCACCCCTTTGCTCGCTGACCTATACTGGGCTCCAGGCCTGACAATGCATTGATTTTAAAATTCTCATTCCTGTTGGGGTTAAGTATCTATGTGCGGGTTCTTGTGATGGTCTGCTGTAGCCTCAGCAGGAGATGGATGAAAACCCCATCTACGTACCTATGTTCTGGTTGGCCCTTGGAAGAAACCCCTGAGGAAATTCTGGGTGGATGATGTGAAAAGAATTGAAGGCAAAATCAATCAAATTCCTAGTGGATGCCAAAACTGTCCAAACCTTGAGCCTAAATACCTCACTCAGAGAGGCATCTACAGCACCTCAATGAGACACAAAAAAAGACTATTAAGAAATTATCTAGCAGGGTGAGTAAACTGTGTTTTGTACTTGATATAGACCCATTATATGCTATTTACTGAGAGACAACAGATGTATTCTTAGCGATATCCATGAGACAGAGTCAGTGTGACTGTCCTGTTATCCACACATCAGGCAATGATGTTATATCTGGGTGGCTCTGATGGGATACAGTCACACAGCTGTCATTTTGATGGCTATAGTTGCAGAGAGTCAATGCAACTGTTCAGTCATTGGTAGACTGGGAGCTTCTCATTTTGTTTAATGGTAACAGGTAAATCACAATGAATGAACTGCCCAGGTGTGCAGGGAGGAGTGGACCCCCTTCTACCCTTGTTCTTTGTGATGGGATAGGGTCAATTTATCAGTCCAGTCACCAACAACAACTACTTGCATTTATGTAACACCTTTAACCTAATAAAACATCCTAAGGCACTTTGCAAGAACATAGTGAGACAAAATTTAACACACAGCCACATAAGGAGATATTAGGACAGGTGACCAAAATCTTAGCCAAACAAGCAGGTTTTTAGGAGCATCTTAAAGCAGGAAAGAGAGGTTGAGAAGTTTAGGGAGGGAATTTCAAAGGTTAGAGCCAGGCCGCTGAAGGCACAGTTGCCAATGGCGGAGTGATGGAAATCGGGGATGAGCAAGAGGCAGCAGGAAATGGAAGTTTTCAGTCCTGTATCTGGTCTCAGCAGAAAGATCCCGTCTGAATCTGCTGCATCTCCCTTGAACATTTGAAAAGTGAGCTTATTCTAAAAGTTATCCTATTTTTAAAAGTATTCAAGAAGTTCACAAAGGACATTCAGTTCAATGTTGCAACAAATGTCTTTAACGTTGAATGTAAAAAGTGGGTTTAAAGAGAAGTGTTTAAACAAGTCTGTTTTTTTGGACCAAAGAAGCTGACAGTAGATATAGCTTAAACTCCCAGGGTTACTAGTGAGATGCAAGTCAAGGAACAAGCCTGATACTTCCTGTATGCTCACATACTGCTTGAGGAAGCAGTTATGGACAAATGCCTCTTCATTGTGCATGACTTGCACTCGAGCAAGGAAGAGACATCCTCCTGTCACTCAACAATGCTATTGAACCTCAATATAAGATGGCCAACACATGGAGGTCAAGTCTATGTTTGGTTTGCAGGTGTTTAGGGATTATTGCTGATTCCTAAAAAAGAAGTGAATAAATTCACTTTTCAAATGTTCAAGGGTGATGCACCTAAAAACACTCCAAAAAACCTGCTTGTTTGGCTAAGCTTTTGTTCACCTCTCCTAATGTCTCCTTATGTGGCTGTGTGTTAAATTGCTGGAACCATTCATTCGAATCATAAAATCCATGCATTGCACAGGCAGCCAACATTGGCTTCACAGGTGAGGAGGCCAGTTCTGAAAAGGGCTGCCTTCCTACGTTAGTGGATTCCTTAGCCAATCTCTTTTTTTTAAAAAAGTCCTGTTTAATAATTAGATGGAACCAAGAAAAGCAGTAATAATTTAAGACTGAAATGGACCTCATTCAAGAGACCAACAAGTGAAAGATGGAGTTATTGGCTGGGTAGCCTGGAACTGCCACAGTTGGAGTTACAGAACCTGTTTTCTTTGGCTAAGTCACTGGGGTTTCACCTCTAGGATCAGAGGTTCAAATCACACTGAGATTGTAAGGTTGCAAATTTTCAGCTGGTCTTGCAATGCTACCTGACATGAATTGAGACATTCTCAACCTCAGGTCCAAGTGAGCAAAAGCAAATTACTGCAGATGCTAGAAATCTGAAACAAAAACAGAAAGTGCTGGAAACATATAGCAGGTCAGGCAGCGTCTGCTGAGAGGGAATCAAAGTTAATATTTCAGGTTGAAGATTAGGGATTTAACCATTTTTTAGCAAGTATAGAGCCAGGGAAAGCAGATGCACCGTGGGGAAATATCAAAGGGGAAGGTCTGTGATGGGGTGCAGGACCAAGTGTGATTAAATGACAGAAAGGATGATGATGCAAAGCACAAGAGGGTGGGCTTGTGATTAAAAGAAATGAAACCTATAGGAATCCTCAATAATCATGGTACCCTCCAGCACTGACCCTGCAGGAGTTTGTGAGGCCAATGAATGAGCACCTCATTTGCATGGACCACGTGGGTGAAATCGCCACCTCTGGTGCCTCCTCTGGACTGACCTATAGGCGACTCTTGCTTAGGGTTGCCAAATCTCCAGGATGATCCCGGAGTTTCTTCTCTCACTCCGACTCTGTGGGCAGAGTTTTATGGCCCCGTTTCGGCGGGGACAGGGCCGTAAAATGCAACGGGCCGTTATAAATCCCATTGACGACAGCGGGAACGTAAAATCCCACCGTCGTAAAATTCTGCCCATTGTGTGTGCATTAGGAAAGCTCACATCCATCAACTGCAATGCGCTTATCAAACCCGTTTGAATCAGAATCCTCACGTGCAGAATTTTGCCGTCGGTGAGCAGGGGGCGGGGCCTGCTCGCCGACGCATAAAATGACGCAGGATGATGTCGTCCCACTCCATTTAAATTTTCAAGAAGGTGGGGGCGCAGCCAAATCAGCTGTGGGCCCGCCAACCTGTCAATGGCCAATTGAGGCCATTAACAGGATCATTAAAAAAATTAAAGGACCTGCCCGTCCAACCTTAAGGTTGGTGGGTCGGCCAGGAGCCCCGGCGGCAAAGAGAGAAAACATGAAACCTCATCCACCGGCGGGATGAGGTTTCATGCAGGGTTTTAAAAAGTTTAATAAAGTTATAGTGTAAATTATGAACATGTCCCATCTCATGTGACATTGTCTAATGAGGGGGACATTTTAGGGAAATTTTTTTTCTATTTTTCAAATTTTTCAAAGTGTAAGCGATCTCCCTGAGGCAGCTCTTAGCTGAGGCAGCACACTCACTTTTGGGGAATCTACACGCCTGCACAGGGAGTGCATAGAGCTTCCCACCGGACGTCACGCTGGGCAGGCCTTAATTGGCACGCCCGCCCTTCTCCAGCGGGGATTGGCTCCCCGCCCGCCAGAGGTTGGGTCGGGCCCGCCCGCCCGGCAAGCAGAAAATTCTGCCCCGTGGGTGGCTGGAAGATCTCACTCTCACCTCTCACCCCATCTCACTCTCACCTCTCTCCCCATCTCACTCTCACCTCTATCCCCATCTCACTCTCACCTCTCTCCCCATCTCACTCTCACCTCTCACCCCATCTCGCTCTCACCTCTCTCCCCATCTCGCTCTCACCTCTCTCCCCATCTCACTCTCACGGCTCTCCCCATCTCACTCTCACCTCTCACCCCATCTCACTCTCACCTCTCTCCCCATCTCACTCTCACCTCTCTCCCCATCTCACTCTCACCTCTCTCCCCATCTCACTCTCACCTCTCTCCCCATCTCACCTCTCTCCCCATCTCACACTTGCCCCATCTCGCTCTCACCTCTCACCCCATCTCACTCTCACCTCTCTCCCCATCTCACTCTCACCTCTCACCCCATCTCACTCTCACCTCTCACCCCATCTCACTCTCACCTCTCACCCCATCTCACTCTCACCTCTCACCCCATCTCACTGTCATCTCTCGCCCCATCTCACCCTCACCTCTCACCCCATCTCACTCTCACCTCTCACCCCATCTCACTCTCACCTCTCACCCCATCTCACTCTCACCTCTCACCCCATCTCACTGTCATCTCTCGCCCCATCTCACTCTCACCTCTCACCCCATCTCACCCTCACCTCTCACCCCATCTCACTCTCGCCCCATCTCACCCTCACCTCTCTCCCCATCTCACTCTCACCTCTCACCCCATCTCACTCTCACCTCTCACCCCATCTCACTCTCACCTCTCACCCCATCTCACTCTCACCTCTCACCCCATCTCACTCTCACCTCTCACCCCATCTCACTCTCACCTCTCACCCCATCTCACTCTCACCTCTCACCCCATCTCACTCTCACCTCTCACCCCATCTCACTCTCACCTCTCACCCCATCTCACTCTCACCTCTCGCCCCATCTCACTCTCACCCCATCTCACCCTCACCTCTCACCCCATCTCACTCTCACCTCTCTCCCCATCTCACTCTCACCTCTCACCCCATCTCACTCTCACCTCTCACCCCATCTCACTCTCACCTCTCACCCCATCTCACTCTGACCTCTCACCCCATCATGCTCTCACCTTTAGCCTCCAACATCTTTCCCTCCATTACACATTTCTCGTCAATATCTCTCTTCATCTTCACGCTGTTGAATTCAAGGCTTCTTGCACCATGTCTTACTCGAACCAGTCCTTTCCCTAAAACCCCAAAACTGTGACCCACCTTCCCCCTCCCTCAGTCTGCCTTTCCTCTTGCAATATATTGCCTTTTAAAATATGAAGCTTGTGTCCTTTAATCATTATTTCCTGATTTATCTGGTTATCTCTGCTACTCTTGTCAAATGTTTGAGTGCAATACATTGAGGTCTTTCCCTCTCAATCAGGTCTCAATAATTAGAATAAACTCATTTGGATTGGGTTTAAACCAATGTCCAAGAGATGAAATGGACTACACCTCATTATCTAGTACAAAAATTAAAGTTAAACCATTAAAAGAGTAGGCTGTACTGAAATAGACTTCGGAGGCCTTAAAGAATACCTTAGCCTAAAGACACCGATGGACTATTGTGCAGACTTTAAAGCTGTTGGTAGTTACCGGACATGGAACTTTGCATTGTAATTAACTGCAGATTATTCCTTAACAAATTTGCAGTAACAATTGTTACAACGGTTAATCCTCTGGCATCAACACCATCATACATCAAGATTATAGAGTGTCCTGACAGCTGACGTTATTCCACATCAGCGACATGACAAGACTTAACAGTTGGTATTGACACCAAGTGGCATAGTTGGCACCAACATGGATCAAATTCTGAATGAAAGCTTAACATAGAATTAAAACAGCGTATGTGTTAAAAAGAGAAACTGGAATCGGGACCTGGTGAGGGGGAATCATGATGATAGCAAATGTCTGAAGCTTCTGTGCCACTGTCTATGACACCATCTGAGCTGCTTGGATAGATGACTGCTTTGTAATCTCTCCCAGCTTCACATTGTCTTTTATGTAGCTGGTGTGACTAGGCAAATTACTTACAATGACAAAGGGTTCAAACACCAGGGGTCATGGGTTAAAATGAAGCAGTTAAGAACAAGAAGAGAATTAGGCAGATCTTCTCACCCAAAGGGGTAACAGACTTGCAGAATACACCAAGTGGTGTGGTTAACTCAACACAGTGTATCGGCAGCAAACCAAATCCCAGCACTCATCAAAAAAAATTAACTCTTGTGTAGGTCACATTTCCAAATTAAATTGATTGTCTTACATAAAAAATTGCAGACAACTGCAAGTTAATGTTAATGCCTCCCTCAACCACCACTATCGAGAAAAAAGATTCACCTTTCATTGTTGTTTCTGGAAACTTGCTGGGCACAATGTGGCTGTAACTATTCTTCTCCCAGGGGCTGTGTCTTTCAGATGAGACATTAAGTCAAGGCCATGTCTGCTGTTTTGGGTCAGTAAATGAACATTTAAAAGAAGAGCATGTCAGTCCTCCCTGGATCCTGGACGATATTTATCTCCCTGTCAACACCACCAAAAACTGGGTTATATGGCCGTTTCCCTTAATGCTGCTTGTGGGACTTTGCTGTGTACAAATTGGCTCCCATGTTTCCTGTATTGCAACACTTTGAGAAAACTATTATGGTTGTGCAGTCCTTTGGGTCACCTTGAGTCATGAAAGGTGCTAGATATATGCAATTTCTTTCTTAATGCAATAAGAATAACTTGTATTTATATAGCACCTTGAACATAATAAAACAAAGCATTATAAAACAAAATTTGATAGCAAGCCACAGAAAGTAATATTAGAACTAATGACCAAAATTTGATCATAAATATAGGTTTTAGGGAGTGCCTTTGTAGTAATTATATTTTTGGGAAATGTTGGACTATAGCTTTAAGCATAATCCTGTGATGTAAGATCACATGATCTGTGTAAACCAATGTGTTAGCAACACGGGGAACGTCTAGAGAGGAGAGTACTTTTTAGTTATGGGGCTGAATTTTCCCGTCGGCGAGAAGGGGTTGGGGCCCACTCGCCAATGCGAAAATGACGCGGGATGACATTGGGGGGAGCTCCTGACATCATCCTGCCCCATTTAAATCTTTAGGAAGGTGGGGGCACAGCAAAATCAGCTGTCCGCCCGCCGACCTGTCAATGGCCAATTGAGGTCATTGACAGGATAATTAAAACAATTAAAGGACCTATAGAATTCATTGCCACTGAAGGCTGTGGAGGCCAGGTCATTGAGTGTATTTAAGACTGAGATAGATAGGTTCTTGATTGGTAAGGGGATCAAAGGTTTCAGGGAGAAGGCGGGAGAATGGGGTTGAGAAACTTATCAGCCATGATTGAGCAGACTCAATGGGCCGAATGGCCTAATTTCTGCTCCTATGTCTTATGGTTTTATGGGCCTGCCCGTCCAACCTTAAAGTTGGCGGGCAGGCCAGGAGCCCCAGCGGGGAATAGAAAAAAACATGAAACCTCATCCACCGGCGGGATGAGGTTTCATGTCGGTTTTAAAAAAGTTTAATAAAGTTTTTGTGGACTTTATTAACATGTCCCATCTCGTGTGACATTGTCACAAGAGGAGGACATGTTAATGATTTTTAAATTTTTCTATTTTTAAGCTTTGAAAACCTTTCAGCGATCTCCCTGGGGCACCACTTAGCCTCAGGGAGATGTGCGCTCTTTCGTGCGCATGCGCAAAATAGCGCACTCTCGCATTTGGGGAATCCCCCCGCCCGCACAGGAAGCGCATAGCGCTTCCCATCGGGCGTCATGCTGGGCAGGCCTTAATTGGCCTGCCCACTTAAAATGGTGGCAGGGCCCGTTTCGGTGGTGGTGATCGGCTGCCTGCCCGCTGCCGAGTTGGTCGGGCCCGCCCGCCAAGGGCAAAATTCAGCCCATGGAGTTTGCTGAGCGTGTGTAGTTGCTACTGCTCACTTGTAAATAAAGCCAAATGTTTCCGCTAAGAAAAGTTGTCTGAAGATCAACTCTATAACAAACTGGCGATGAGGATGGGATTAGATTCAGTGCTTTCCATGTCCAACAATTGTGAGTATTTAAGTTTGTTAAAAATAACAGAAGATACATTCATCTGAAATGTCACAGTTTGGCAGAATCAATCCCTTTGAGCCAGCCACAGGTGGTCTCAGTATATAGAATGTCTTGCATTCTTCTTTCAAGCAAACAAAATCATGGGGAAAGACACGAGGAGAGCGATCCTCCTGGAGTATTTGTGGGAGCAAAACCTACAGTTTGATTTGAAGCTTGACGGACCCCAGTGCCCCAGATTCCATACCTTCTAGAGCGAAATTGATTAAGGGAAATCAATCTTGATTGGCCAGTGAAATTCCTGAAGGAAGCTGGAAGAGTTCCTGCCTTGAAAAAGGAACAAGGTAAGGTATTGCAGAAAGAGCCTGGAGAGTCCAAGGACCGCAACACGATGAAAAAGGAATTCAACAGCCTGAAGAAATGAAGACTGTCTTAAACAACAACATGAAAGAACAGCAGAAAATACTCAAGGAGACCCTGCTGAATGACAGAGTTCAAGACGAAGTGAGTAACCTTCACAAAGAAAAGGAATACCTGTTGAAAGACCTTCATACACTACAAGATTCCCTCAGGTCAAAGTTCGTGCCTCTGGAAAAGTGTGAAGAAAAACAGGAAGAATTTGACATCTCTCTGAATAAAATGAAGAGCCAGTTGGCAGAGAGGATGCAGCAATGTTCACATTTCCAGGAGGAAGCTAACAGGTACAAGAAAGGGACAGAAGAACTGAAGAATCAGCTAAATGAAACTGAAGAGGCTTTGAAAGCAAAAGACATAGAAAGAAGATACAGAATTATTGATGAGGCGCCGTCCTCGGACAAGGCTGAGCATAATACTTCCCAATTTGGAGGGTTAGGTGGAGAAAAGTCAAGGGAACCAAAAAGCGACTCATGATTTACGTAGTCATGAGTGACAATTTACTGTTGGAGAAGCAGTATATGTAAAGAATTTTGATGGAGGGCCGAAGTGGTTAACAGGTGAAGTAAGTTCAGTGACCAGACCATTGTCATACCATGTGGAAGTGGAGGGTCGGATCACCTGCAAACATGTGGATCATTTAAGAAAAAGAGAGATACCACAAGATATTGTTCTGCCTGTAACCATAACTGAACCACTGGCTCCTGTTGAAGATGCTCAGCCAAGGACAGATATGCCTGATGTCTCTGTTGGAGCAGAAGACACTGAACTGCCTGTGCCTAATGAGGTACCTGATGTTAATGCGGTTGCAGAGAATGAGTTTCCGACAAAAGAATAATCTGAAGCTGTGGAGCTGCGACGTTCCACACAGATCAGGAAACCACCTGAAAGACTGGACTTATAGTTTCATGGCCTTTGTAAATATTGCAATGTCATGAGATAAATATCCTTGTAAGTACAAAATGTACAGAGAAGTTAAAGGGCGACGAATGTAGTAATTATAGTTTTGGAAAATGTTGGACTGTAGCTTTAAGAATAATCCTGTGATGTAAGCCAAATGTTTCCACTAAGAAAAGTTGTCAGAAGATCAACTCCACAACAGTCTTAAAGGAGGATAGAGAAATAGAGAGACAGAGACTTAGGGAGGGATTTCCAGTTAGGGCCTTGACTACTGAAGGCTTGACCATCAATGTTGGAATGATTAAAATTGGGAATGCTTGAGACCAGAATTAATGGATTGTATGTATCTTGGAGGGTTGTGGGGCTGAAGGAGATTACAGAGCTATGGAGCGGTGAGGCCATGGAGGGATTTAAAAACAAGGATGAGAATTTTAAAATCAAGCTGCTGCTTTAAAAGGAGCCAATGTCAGTAAGCACAGGGGTGATTGGGGAACAGGACTAGGTGTGAGCTAGGACATGGGCTGCAGAGTTATCACATCCACAGAGGATGTAAATTGTGACTTTTGTCCAACTGCACACTGTCTCAGCTCATCTGTTGCAAAAACCCTCATCCAGGTCTTTGTTACCTCTAAACTTGACTATTCCAATGCATCCCTGGCTGGCTTCCCATGCTGTGCCCTCCATAAGCTTGAGGTCATTCAAAACTCTGCTGCCTGTGTCTTTACATGCACTATGTTCCATTTACCTATCGCCCTTTATGCACTGAACTCCATTGGCTCCCAGTCAAGCTCCACCTTGACTTTAAAATTCTCACCCTTCTTTTCAAATCCCTCCATGGCCTCGCCCCTCCAGCCCCACAAACCTCTGAGATATTTGCGCTCATCTAATTCTGGCCTCTTGAGCATCCCTAATTTTAATCACACCACCATGGCTGGCCATGCCTTCGGCAGTGTAAGCCCTTTCCTAAGTATTTCCATTTCTCTACCTCTCTTTCTTCCTCTAAAGTGCTCCTTAAGATCTACCTTTTTGTCCAATCTTTTGACCTTCTGATCTAATATCTCCTTCTGTAGCTTGGTGTCTAACTACGCTTTATAAGGCTCCTGTGGAGTGTCTTAGTTTTATTACTTTAAAGGTGCTATATAAATGTAAGTTATTGATGTTGTTGATGATGTTAAGGACGTGGAAAAAGGCAGCCTCAGTGATGGAGTTGATACATGATCATGAGTAACTAAGGGAAGCTATGTGGGAAGGAATTGTAAATGAGCCCAGGTACAATTAGATGCACCTCACAGGAATTGGGGGGAGGGTGAGAAGGTGAGGTGGAATCAATGACAAAGGGATGGGATTGTTCGGCCCAGATTCTCTTGTTCAGTAAACTGAATTGTTATAGTTTATTGTTTCTATGCGATGGAAGTGCTGCTCGGGGAGGTTAATGTCCCTAGTGGCCTGCTAACAACTTGGTTTCAACACCCAACCCTGAACATATGACAATGCAAAAATGCTAAGCTTTTTCAATGATGGAATGAAAAGAGAGCGAAATAAATTACAACACATATATTGAATGAAGAACATTTGAATTATTAGGTATTGTAGTGAGTGAAATTAATACAGAGGCCAATTTTAATCACAAATAGGGGCTAGAGATTAATACAACATTTTTGAAATGGAGAGCTATGCAGTGTTATCCCCATTAATCCTATTATTCCCTTCTGTTTTCCATGATATTTCTTATTTCTGGAACCCCACTTGTGGTAACGCTACTGTTCGAAGTCTCATTGTAAAATGCTGTCAGTTCTGGAGTTGCCGATTCTGTGCCTTTTGAATTTTGTCTTTTATAAACATCAGAGTCCTCTCATGGAGCAGGTGCCATGTGAGAGAGAGGCAGAGAGAAAAACCGAGAGGCTGAGGGTCTGTACGGAGCGATCCAATGCCTTATAGAAAAGATTTTTCATTGTTTGTTGTTGTCTTTGATGCTCAAACTGATCTCCCTATGAGGGGAAGGAGTTAAAGAGCACCAGGTGGGGCTATAAGGTGGCAGATGTTGTTTGTGACGATGTTTGGTCTCAGCTGAGTTTGGTCTAAGGTACAGCACAGACCACGTTGCAATCAAACGTTCCTGATTTCCATGGCATATGCTAAGTTCTAACATCCACCTGCCGGTAAGTAAGGTTTGTATGCCAATCCTAAAGGACATACTGTTTTAGTGCAGTTCATCTCAGCTATGTGATCTACAATACAAGTATTATCCATGGTTCAATGGGTAGCACTTTCAACTCTGTGAGAGAAGGTTGCGGGTTCAGGTTCCCACTTTCAGAGACTTGAGAACAAATTCTAGGCCTGTCTGTCCTCTCAGGCAGACAGAGAAGATCCCACGGAAATATTTCAAGGAGGAACAATCTCCCTGGTCCACCCACATCAATTTTCCAATGCCTGTCACATCCTCAGGACTTCCTAAAGCACTTCACTATCAATAAATTACTTCTTGAAATGTTGTCACTGTTGTAATGTCGCAACCAATTTGCGTACAGCCAGACCCCACAGAGAGTGATGTGATAATGACTAGATAATCTGTTTTAATGATATTGTTTGAAGGATAAATATTGGCTAGGACTCCGAAGAACTCCCCTGTTATTCTGCAAAATGGTGTCAGGGCATCTTTTACATCCACATAGCCTATAGGATATACAGGAACTGAAGAAGGTATGAGAAAGATTTACAAGGTTGATATCAGAACCAAAAAGTTCTAACTATTAAGAATGGTTAAACAGGCTGGGGCTCTTTTCTCTAGGAGAGAGAAGACTGAGAGCTGACCTGGTAGAGGTTTTCAAGATTATAGGTAAAATTTTTTGCTCGACGGGTGGGGGCATGCCCGAACCAAGTGAACATAAAATGACCTGTGATGACATTGGGCAAGAGTCCCAACGTCAGCGCGCACTAGTGTGATATTTTGGTCGGCAGGCACACGCTGGAGTTGGCCCGCCGTCAGTTAAAAGGCCTATTAAGGCCATTAAAAAGCTAATTAAAATAAATTATTCGCTGCCCTTACGGTTGGCAAGCAGGTGAAAACGCCAAGCGGCCTTTGCACTTTGCACTTCTTTGGAAACCTCATCCACAGACGGGATTAGGTTTCCAAAAGCAAATAAAATTAAAGTTTTTATTTTATTTTTTCATTAATAACATGTCCCTGTTAATGTTACAGGGTCACATGAGGGGACATGTTTCAGGACATTTTTATTTAAAATTTTTTTTCATATATCTCCATCTCCCTGGGGCAGCTGTCTGATTGTGTAGCACTTGCCCGGCTCACACTCCTCCCCCTGCCCGCTCAGGCAGTGCTGAGTGCTGACGCTCACTTTTCATTTCACGCTGGGCGTGCCTTAATTGCCCCGTCCGTGTGAAATTGCCTTCCGGGCCCGATCGCGGGTGGTGGTCGGCTTCCTGACCACCCCCGCCAAGCCCGCACACCAAGGGCAAAATTCTGCCCCATGAGAGGGCTTTGATAGGGTGGGCATAAAGAAGATGTTTCCACTTTTGGGGAAGTTCAAAGTTAGGAGCCATAAATGTAAGAATTTTAACTCCCCTGGGGTGGTTTGGCAGGTGGGCAGGGGGGCTGTAAGTTTCAGTGGAACACCATGGGCACCGTTCCCTGTGCCTACCCCCTGCGCCTGACCGCACTGCAATTTTACACGCAGTGTGGCGGTGTTGGGTGGCCCGTCCACCTCTTGGGCAAAGTGAGGCCCTTAATCAGCCAATTAATTGCCATTTAAGGGCCTCTTCCTGTCCCGCCACAATTTTTGCCGTGGCAGGCAGAGGCCGGTGCCAAGTGAGAAGCCTGCCAGGTCTCGCTTCTTGGGCTATTGGCGGGAAAGCTGGGGGGGGGGGGGGGGGGGGTAACCTCCTTTATAGTCCCCAAGTCCAACAGAGGCCCTCTCCCACTGCTCCCAGGGTCTTCCCACCCCTTCCCCCCAATTGCTTGCTCCTTCCCTAGCCTGTGGCCCCCCTCCACCCCCCACTCCACTCCAGCTGGCACTGCTGAGACCAGAGAGCCACTCGCCATTTGATGAGCTGGCAGCTCTTGGAGGCAGAACTTTCTCCCCAGGTGCGGGTAAAAGTCATGCCCTGAGCCAATTAACGCCCCAATGAGCATTAAATGGCTGCGGGGCAACCGCCAGAGCTGGGGTGCGTTTGGGTGGGCGGGAACACCGGTACAGCATTAAATCCTG
This sequence comes from Cetorhinus maximus, assembly GCF_964194155.1. NCBI lineage: Eukaryota > Metazoa > Chordata > Chondrichthyes > Lamniformes > Cetorhinidae > Cetorhinus > Cetorhinus maximus. The sequence goes on from NC_135893.1 coordinate 63,437,403, forward strand.
CCCATAGTCACTAATAAATCCAATAAAGAACCACGAGAAACCTCTTCACCCAAAAAGTGGTTAAAATGCAGAACTTGTTACCACAAAGAGTGGTTGAGGCAAATAACATATAAGCGGAAGCTAGATAAGCACTTAAGGAAGAAAGGAAAGTAAGGTTATGCCGATAGAATTAGATGAAGAGAGTCGGGAGGAGCATAAGCACCAGATTAGACTAGTTGGGCTGAATGGCCTGGTTATGTTCAATGTAACTCTATGACATCATTAAATATTTGGAATGATGTAATGATCAGACTGAGTAGCCTAGTGAGAGAGAAATCAAACAGGGTTTGTCACTCTTTAGTATTGCTCCAGCCACCTCTTGATATTGGTTGAGGGTAGCATCAGTTTCTGGTGTGATGCCTTTCACAGATAAACAGCCTACTGGTATTTGGGGTAATGTGGGAGGATAATTTTAACTAAACTTGCCAAGAGAGAATCCCACAGGATTGGGTGGACCACTGCTTCTACATCCCGCTCAATAATGCCTGTGGCTAAGGAGTGAAATTGGGCAGCGTGTTAAACCAGTGTTATACCCAGTCCTATCAGTTTTTTAGTTGGGCAGGTTAAGTTAAAAGTTGTCACCTCACTGTCTCAGGCTCACACGTGAGGAATGGCATTTGCATAAGATACTAGACTGGGAACGGCACCTCAGAAAAAACAGCGATGAAAATAAAACACAGCAAACATTAAAAAACTCTTTAAAACAGGCTGTTTTATGCATTTGCAATAAGGTAGGCAGTATGACCCGTGCAGTACATTGACCTCAATAATATGGATGGCAAAAATAGTAGGCACTACATGCTCGTTAGAAGGCTTGCCCTTGAGAGCCAAGGCATATCTGTGTCTGATAATGAGATTCGTGCTGTGGTGAGTGCTCCACAACACTCATAGAGAATGTAACCTGAGAAAAGATGGGAGACAATGCCATGTACCCTTAAAGTGTTAGTGCTGAGATCCTTATAATGAGGGAGGGTGGAGAGGGATCTAACTGCTGTGGCTCATTACACCCTTTGTGTATTGTGTGCAGGCATAGAGTACAGTGCAACAACCTCGATGTTGAGGACAGCAAGGCTGATACCTCACCGTTGAAGGGGAAATGTCGCCAATTGCTCATTAAGACCAGCGCTTGAGTTACTAAATGAAGACACCCAGCAACAGCATGTGTGCTCCCACTGCTCTGAATTGCACCATCCCCATTACAACCAATATTATCTCCTGTCTTTGTGTAACTGACTTGGTGGGGAGGGTGTCGGGGGGAAGTGGGAAGTGCTGCTATAATTGCAATTAACCAGTGTGGACTCCACGTTAGAAACCAGCAAGTGTCATATTTCCCTAGCAAAATATCTGCTAATTGAAAACGGCATTTTAATTTTCAAGGTATTTTTCAAAGCCTTGGAGTTTGGATATTGTAAATTAAAATAACTAATTCTCTTCTGAGTGAATTTTATTTTTGTCTTCCTTGACTTTCTTGTTTGACATTTCATCACCAGTCTAAGAAGGCTAGCACACAATCTGAGGGGGTGCTGCATCATCGAGGGTGGTTGTAAAGGATCCCACAGATACTATTTTGAAGAAGAGCAGGGGAACCCACTCAGGTTTCCTGACCACTTTCCTTTAACTAACATCACTAAAAACAGAATATCTGGACATTATGGTGTTTCTGTTTGTGGGAGCTTCCTGTCTGCAAATTTGGTGCTGCATTCCTTATATTAGACTACACTTTAACAGTACTTCATTGGCTGTAAGTGCTTTGGAACTACCTGAGGTTGTGTAGGACACTGTAGAAATGCATGTTTCTGTTAAGAGAAGTTCTTTCTGTATGTCTTTTACTCCTAGCTTAATGGTTAATGTCATGTCTGATTCAGTTGCCATGGTACCACGTGACAAACAGAGTTAAGGTTTCAGGTTGATGACCTTTCGTCAGAACCCCATTCTGCTTCTCTCCCCACAGATGCTGCTGACCTGCTGCATATCTCTAGCATTTTCTGTTTTTACTTTGCACTCTTGATCTCACTCTCAAAGTCTTCTCCTGGAAGTTTTATGAGTTTCAATACTGGGTAAGGAAAGGATTGGTTTCAACTGTGCTACTGAAAGATTTTGGACTTTTTAATATTAATTCCCTGCTAACAACATAATAAATAGGAGCAGGAGTAGGCCATGGGCCTTGAATCTGCTCTGCCATTGCATAAGATCATGGTTGCTCTTTGACATCAATTCCCCTTTCCTGCCAAATCCCCACCTGTCCCTTGATTTCCTTTGTGCACAAAAATCTATTGACCTCAGCCCTGAATAAACTCAACAACTGCATTCACCACCCACGGAATGGGAACTCCAAAGATTCACAAGCCTCGGAGTGAAGAATTTCTCCTCATCTCAGCCCTAAAAAATAATTCTGAGCCTTCAACAATCAGCAAAAGGACTGTGAAACTCACTATTCAATGACATGCTGGGTGTGTTGGCCACATTGGGAAAGTCTTATTCAGCAGGCCATCTAGAAGGTTAAAGGTAAGACAGGTGCGAGGCCGTGACAGACTGTGCAAAGTTGTTCTAAACGTCAATGTTGTAGTATCAACATATTTTAAACTACGGGAAAGAGATGGTGTGTTTTTACCAGCAAGAATGGTATAAAGCCAGCCTTTAAGGAAGTTTAAGTCTAAGTAAGTAAGTTTACAAAGTAGAATAGTGGTTTGTCACTTGACTGGTAATCCACAGACTCAGAGTAATCCTCTGGGGCATTGTTCGAATCCCAGCTATAAAAATCTGGAATTAAAAGTCTAATGATGATCATAAAACATTGTTGATTGTCATAAAAACCCATCCAGTTCACTAATGTCCTTTACGGAAGGAAATTTGCCATGCTCACCTGGTCTGGCCTACATGTGACTCCAGATCCGCAGCAATGTGATTGACTCTTAAACGCCCTCTGAAATAGCCAAGCAAACCACTCACTTGTATCAAACCGCTAAAAAGTCAATAAGAAGGAATGAAACCAGATGGACCACCTGGCATCGACCTAGGCACCGGAAACAACAACGGCAAACTGAGCCCTGTCAACCCTGCAAAGTCCTCCTTGCTAACATCTGGGGGCTAGTGCCAAATTTGGGAGATGCCAGCAAGAATCAACACCTCTGAAAAGATGGGGAGGAAACTGGAACAACAATCGCCCTTAACAAATAAGAAGTCAATTTAGTTTGGTTTAGTTTTTTTTGTCCGCTTTTTATGTGATATTTCACACATAACAGTGTCACAATAGAAGTTCTTTAATCAGTCCACCATTGACAGCAAGGCCTTCAGCTGCCAAAGCCTTAATCTCTGGAATTCATTCTCTAAGTCTCTCTGCCTCTCTTTCCTCCTTTACAACATTCCTTAGCACCTATTTCTTTGACCAAGCTTTTGCCCATCTGCCCTAAAATCTCCTTATGTGATTCAGAAACAAATTTCTTTTGATAATGCTCCTGTGAAGTGCCTTGGGACATTTTACTACATTAAATGTGCTATATAAATGCAAGCTGTCGTTGTTGTTGTGCTGTATTAGTTGAACTGAAGATCTAATTTGACAATTTGCTCATTTTATTTGTAAATTCAAAACAGCTACTGATATAGTTATAAAGATGAGGTTTATAAGATTGCTAAATTTCTGGACTGTGTCTTTAATTTAGGAGAGGATGAAGAGAATCATGTGACCTGTTCTGCTCTCTGCCTGATAACAGGCCTGGGTGACATGGTTGTTAAAGTTTAAAGAGAGGCCCGGATATTTTGTTGAAAAGAAGGTGTAAGGTGTTCACTCTTAGAGACATTGGCAGCAGCATCTGTGTTTAAAGTGGTTAGACTGCTAGTCTCCAAAGTCCTAGGAAGGTGTTGAGAATGTCAGGTTATAAACAGTTATAATTTCAAAAGTCCATATTGTTCCAAGATAAAAGAAAGCTGGGGGTCTCAAGGATAGCTAATCAGCATTTCTACCTGGATTCACGTTAATTCACATTGCCATGGAGATGAGTTTTGAGTGGCGAAGGGTTTCTAAGACAACTCTGAAATTCATAAACACAGGCAGTCTCCCAGGACCTGGGAGAGAGAAAGCAACTAGAGGCCAAAAGTCTCTGTGGTTCACTGCACAGAAATGCAGTTTGGAGCATGCGTCTGTTTAAAAGACCAAGTTCATGAGGAGTTAAAATAAGGCTAGCAGATTCACCTATCTTGTGCTAGAGAGAGAGACTTTCCAGGAAATCTCTCACCGTGATGGACAGTTGTGGGTTTAAAAGTTACCAGGCTGGGAAAGGAAAAGAACAAAATTAAACTTTGGGAGATAAGAATCATTTTAGACTGGTTCTGGGAAAATTGAATGTTTAAAGGACAGTGTAAGGTGTACCTGTAAAATGGGGTTTTTCAGTTGTTTTAAAAGGAAAAAGGGAAAGTTCTGTTCCATAGTTTAAAGTATATGTTGCCCAAGAAAATAGTGTTTAGTCAATGGTGCTTTTAGTCTGTTTTTACAGTAAATGTCTTAAAATGTGAAATCTTGTCATGTCATCCTTTTCAGCTATTAACTGGAAGTTCGAATTTCTTTTTAAAAGTTGTTGGTCCCTATGAGGTTTATAACTGTATATGTATGTAAACAAACAGCTGATAAAACTGTCAGCCAGATCCTCTTATTCCTGCTGCTTTTGACACTGTTTACTCAATCGTGCCACTAGGCAGAGCATGTCAGAGAAGTTGTTCTGCTTGAGGGATGGCAAAAGGGAATTGAAGGTGGAGTGAACTTGTAGACAGGCAAAGAATGAAGACAGTCAGGTCCTTATAACTGCCTAGAAAATAGCAGGAAGTGCTTGGCAGGTCAGTCAGTACCTGAAAGCGAAAAGGCTGGTTATAATGTGGAGTGGGGTCGTACCTCAGGTGCAGGGTGTCCACATCAAACATACCCCACCACCCTACCCCCGCCATTATTTATAGAGGCTATTAGGTTAGGGACAGTATAACTAATGGGGATAGTTCTCTCAATGGGCCGACACTGGCAGCCTGGGCCAATGGCCTCCTCCCACTGGTAAAAATTCTATGGGTATCATGTTGCCTCATCATGTTCTGTCTTTTAATTGCAGATTGACAATAGATTTTGTGATGTGGTTTTATTTTAACTTGAGGCTTAAGGGGCTGGTGGGTTACAGGGGCTTTATAATAGGAATGAGATGTGTGTGTATGTATATATATATATATATATACCGAGGTGGTGTGGGGGAGGGGACAGAGGGAGCAGCATGATGGCAGCAATCCGACACAGTTCAAATCATTTATAGAAATTAAGGCAATTTCACTGCCTGTGCTTATTACGGCAATAATTTAATTTGGATTGCTTTTAGCTAATTAACACTTCTAATTAATTCGTTGACATCACAATTAAGATGTCTGTTTGAAATTGGCGTCTCCTGATAATCAGGATGAGGAGGCTGACACTTGCGAGCAGATCAGGCGCGAAAGAGACTGGGAAAAAAAATAGAATAATAAAAAAACCCCACGGTTAATGAATTTCCTGTCAGTCGCGGTGATGAGATGAGATTGTCACATCATGATGTTTATGTACAGCAAGTGGCTCCGTTGTAAGATTCCTGATTAATGTTTGTGGGGATTATAATAAAGGGAAGCTGCTTCACGGTGTAAACGCACACTGTTCGACATTTTTATTTCCCTGTTGAGAGACATTGACAGGAATTTGCTATTCTGTGTTGGCCAAGGCAGTCTTGATCCTTTAACTTTCGTACTGAGGTCATTAGTGCTTTTAGCTTTCCCTTTAAAAAGCATGAGGGACAAATGCAGCGATCCGCTGGAGAAACTCGAGATAGGTGGAGCTCTCTTTTCCCAATCCGATGTGGAAAACTGGGAAATACAAAAGAAAAGAAATGTGGGGCTTCAGTGAGGTGGAGATACTACTGAAGCTGATACTGCTGAGGATGGTTGGGGTTGTTCTCTCTATAGCAGAGAAAGTTAAAGGGTGGGATTTAATAGATGTGTTCAAAACTTTGAGGGTTTTGATAAAGTACATAAGGAGTAACTGTGTCCCTGGGCAGGAAGGTCGGTAACCAATTCACCGAGGCTCCTTCAACAGCACCTTCCGACCCCGTGACTTCTACCACCTAAAAGGACGAGGGCAGCATGGGAACACCACCACTTGCAAGTTCCACTCCAAGTCACACGCCATCCTGATTTGGAAATATATCGCCGTTCCTTCACTGCCACTAGGTCAAAATCATGGAACTCCCTCCCTAACAGCACTGTGGGTGTACCTACACCACATGGACTGCAGCAGTTCAAGAAGGCAGCCCACCACCACCTTCTCAAGGACAATTAGGAATGGGAAATAAATGGTGGCCTAGCCAGCGACACCCACATCCTGTGAATTAATTTTAAAAAGCAGATGACGGGAATTGACAAAAAAACTAGAGAGGAGACGGGCAGAAATTATTTTTTATGTTACAAGTTATTTGGATCTGGAATGCGCTGCCTGACAGAGTGGTAGACACAGATTGAATAGTAACTTTCAAATAGGAACTGAGGGTTAAGCACCTTGCTAGTTCTTCATGGCACACAGCCTGGTTGACGCAGACTACCACATCAGTTCATAACATGAACCAAGGTATCACCTTTGGGACCTATGGGTATTTGCAGAAAAAATCTCACTGCCTTTAGTGCTTGTCACCATATAGGCAAATCTTCTGTCACCTTTAACCTTTCTTCTCTCTCTCCAATTTTCAAACTGATAAAATGATGATTCCTGTCCCAACCTTTCTTTCCTTCTTCCTCCTTAATCTTCAAATAGCCATCATACTTCATGTCCTGCCCTCTGAATTCTCACTGGGTTGGAATCAAGATCCATTACCATTGGCCCAGAACAAGGTTATAAGATGCTGCACAGTTGGAGGTGCCATCTTTCGAAAGAAACATTAAACTGAGTGCCTTCATGGACGGATGTAAAAGATGTCAAGACATGATTTTGAATAAGACCAGGGGATATCTCACAAGTGTCATGGCCAATGTTTATGCCTCATCACAAAAATGGATTATCTGTTCATTATCACATTTGTCTTTGTGGGAGTTTGTTGTCTGTAAATTGGTTGCTGTGTTTCCTACATTACAACAGTGAGTACTTCAAAAATACTTCCTTGTCTGTCAGCACTTTGGGGCATCCGGAGGTTGTGATAGATGCTATACAAAACCAAATCTGTCTCTCCTTCTTTCCATTGCTCTACCCGAAATGTATTCGGATGTGAAATGACCAGAATTGGAAACTGGGCGGTTTCTGTAAGGATGGTTGATCCACAATCCCAATTTCCTGATAGAGCAGATAATTGAAAATCTACCCCTCGGTCTCCTAGTTTGGGACATCGTCAGAACTGCTCGATAAAGTTGCATCTTTTCACTGTTAATAAAAATATATAATGGCAGAGCCAGTAATTTCTTGCTGGCTTTCCTGGCTCTGCCTTTGATTTCAGAGGAATCAAGCTACTATCAATATACAGCAACAGTAATTAGGATCAAAGAAACTACCGGTCAAAAGAAGACCGAGGCCGATCTCATTTGCCTTCTACCATCCTGGTAGCTGCGTGATACAATGATAATGAACTTGTTGATTAATCATCTAAGTTAATTGCTTATCAAGTAGTCTACAATTGACCCAGACATGAGGTGGGGAAAACCCTAGCGTTAGAGAGATTTGGGAATCATTGGTTCAAATCATCTTTTTCTCCTAAGAATGCTGAACTCGCCATATGTCATGTCTCAAGTTGTCCATAAACACACAAGTAAAAATGTTATCCATATACTTTTATTATCTGAATTAGCTTCTGATTCCCAAGGGAGGATATCCTTAAAATTAAAGCTAGGCCATTCAGGCAGATGTCAGGAAAGACTACTTCACACAAAGGGTAATGGAAATGCAGATAGATAGAATGAAGAGGCAGAGCAGCCGTGATCTAATTGAATGACGGAACAGGTTCGAGGGGCTGAGTGGCCCACTCCCGTTCCTATGATTGACCACAGGATCTGTTCATTTAGGATATCTTTCCAAAAGGGATTAATTGATCAGTAGCCTTAAGAGAACAGCTTGCGTAACAACTCGACATTGCAGTTGTGCTCCAAAACACACATGACTTATAGGCAATGCGGTAGGGAGATCTGTCAATATTTTACAAATATCACAAAAAAACAAGCTCCTCTTGTTACCTCAGTGTTGTTGATGTTCAGAATTTCTTAAGGCTCAAAGTGCTGGAGCTGAAAATATTACTGGCTATCCCAGCATTCTTTGGATATACAGGCATTGTAAAATGATTTGGATTTAGTTATCTGATACACAAGGAGAAAATGCCATGTGGAGAAGCCTATTTGTATATGTTGGCACACATCTGGTGATGATAATGTGCTGCTGCATGAATTGTCTTGTGTTAAGAATATAATTGTACTTTTGTTAACGTTAATGGATCCTATTCAGTTATAATGGCCTGCCCCATATGTCCTTAGCACGCTTGGGTAAACAGTATGGGAAAGGAAAATCGGAAGCTCTTCTTCAAGTTAAACCATGACAGTAGCTTACAGGAGCATTGGTGAAAGGCAAGTGTGAGGTTGATTTCTTCTTCAATTAGCTGGGTGTCTGTTCCATGCAGAAAGTAAGTGCCATGTTAAGAATCTCCAAGCTCAACTATTGAGAGATCTACAGATACAGCATCTGTGTCTGCCTGATGTGGAGCAACCATCTGGAGGACATTGGGGACCAACTGGGCCGCCATTTAAGGAAAAGCTGGAGGGCAAGGGAACCTGAAACTACCACAACATCAAAAATTCTTTACCATGTTAGCAAAGAGCCAATAGTCCGATTAAAATTTCATTGACAAGTTTTAAGCACACTTCAGATGGCAGCAAGTAGTTACAACACCATTCTTTCTGGACCATTGGCATCCTACACCTGAGCCAAGGTCCCCATGTTCTTTCTTAAATCCACTAACCCCCACCCCACCCCACCACCCTTCCATTTCTTCTTCTGTCCTCTCCTAAAGGTGCTAATTTTTAATTGGGACCATAGGTGTAGATGGAGTGATCAAACAACCCAACTCCACTTTATCCAAAATGTCTATGATTTATTTTTGGTTGTACCTTCTTTTGTAAGAATGTGCCTCAGGTCTGTTTGACAGAACACAGAAACAACAGTTTTCTTCCAGCACTAGCTAGTTCTGTGATTTGTGTAGTGAAGCCCCATTAGCTGATCTGACATTTCTCAATGTTCACTTGGACATTGCTGAGAATATTGGTCAAGGTGGTGTGATGGGCTGAATAGCCCATCTCTGCTGTACCATTCTATAAGTTACTGATAGACTGAGTACTCACAACTGGCACTTGGACTTTGTGCTTTAGAGCTTTCAACCAAGACTGTTTCTTTTTTTCATTTGCTTTATTTAAATTGTCAAATTAGTAGTATTTCTATTTGAAACAATATTGCAAAATTCCTATTGAAAAAATAGGCCTGGTGAAGTAATCTTTTTTGTTCTGGTAAACTCACATCCAAACACCAGAATCCCTTCCAAAAAACAAATCGTGCTGGCACAACTGTTTGAGGCACAGTTCTACAGGTACATGATACCTTGTCTAAGTGTGTCATGTTGATCATGCTCAGGCCTTGTCATGATCATGCCCAAAGCCAACACATAGGGTTAACTGGGCTAAATCAGCAGAAAGGACCTTGGTTGAATTTATTTTCCCCATGTTTCCTGGTGCTTGATGTGAAATATGACTGATGTTTACAGCATAGAAGGAGGCCATTCAGCCCATTGTGTTCGCACCAGCCAGCAAGGACCTGACTACACTATTTCCATTTTCTAGCGCTTGGCCCATAGCCCTGGAGGCTATGGCAACGCAAGTGAATATCTAAATACTTCTTAAATGTTATGAGAGTTTCTGACTCAACCACCCTTTCTGGCAGTGAGCTCCTGACTCCCACCACCCTCTGGGTGAAAAAAATCTCCCCTCAACTCCCCTCTTAGCCTTCTACCTCTTACCTTAAATCTATGCCCCATGGTTATTGACCCCTCCACTACTGGAGAAAGTGTGAGACCCCTCTTCCCACCCAACCCCACCCCACCCCTCCATCGTCAACCCAACCGAAATTAGCAAACTCAGTAGAGATTTGGGAGCTCAGTCCAGGGCCCCTCCCAACCTAATGGCGCATTTCCAATCTGGACAGTGCACCTACACCCCACCCCCTCCCTTCCACCACACAGGGCCATAGAGGAAGCTCTTGTGCGTTTGCAAACTGGATCCATCATTTCCCATACTGACATGGTGCCAGGTGTATGGGATACATTTTTACCACTTCAGTAGGTAATCAGGTAATTAGTCATCTGTGGTTAAGAATATAATTACATTGTACAGAACACAAATAAACAGCTCAATGTGCCTCAGGCACTGATTCTGCACATAGTCCCGGAATTTTCCAAATTGTTCCGGAAAAACAAGGCAAACTGTGATTATCTCTGGCCATGCTGGTGATTGGTTCTTTTCCCTCAACGTGTTGGTAACTTGGACTCTCGATTCAAAGGAATGAACTTGGAGAGAAGGGGAGGACCTCACCTTGGGACTGTGAAAGATTGAGAATATAAAGTACAGGCAATGTTGTGTTTGAACTATAGCCGAATGCTGAGGGTTTGTACGTTGTTATCCAGCTATCAGCCAGACAGGGAAACAGTTTCTGTCTTGATCTGTATGTTGTTGTCTTACCTTTCTGTCATTATTTCCGACAGCCTGCTTCAGTTTCAGACTCAGGTGGGACAGGTACTAGTACCGTGGAGGTCCCCTAGCAATCATGGGCATTCAGGTGGAAAACAGTTCCCCAGGTTACCTGTGCTCAGGTAAGAAGGAGATGGAAGGCAGGGGACATGGCCCCAGGGAGTTTGGCACTGTTTACCTCTTTCTTTTATTGCCTAACAAGGAACCTGGAGCCATCAACATTAAACAGAAACAGAACAGTGAGCTGAATGAAATGAATAAGCAAATGGCAACTGCATATGGAGCTTTACTGTGTAAATAACCTCTGCTGTATCTGCCCTAGGAGTGTTTATTGGGACAGTGAAGAGGGAGGCCAGAATTTAATGCCCTTCCCCCATCGTGAGTTTGGTGGTGGGGGAGCATTTAATCAGGGGGAGGGTGGTGGGTAGATACCCTGCCGCCTTCCTGCCTCTGCCCCATTTAAGTCTGTGGTGGGAAGACTCATGGATGAAAATTAATGCCCACTTAAGGGCCTGATCCTGCTGCCGCTGGCATTCACCCAGCAATGGGCGGGGGAATAGCCATGCGGGAAACCCAGAAAACAATCTGTGTCGGGGTTGCTTGCGGGCTTCTGGGGGGGAGGGAATCACTCTTTCAAAGGTACTTGGTACACGATCAAGGGACCTGGTATTGGGAAGGGGGGCCTGCTGAGCCTGCCCTTGCTGCTGACCTCTCCCTCACACCCTCACCCTGATCCCCACCCTGCAATCCCACTCCTGCCATCATTCACCAGTGGCCTTGGTCACTCTGCAATCCTAGGCCTCGGGTGGGTGCATTACAGGAAGCTGCCACTGCCTCCCTGGTGGCGCTGCTGAACAATGAAGAGCTACCATTGGATGTTAGCTCTCAGCAGGCAGACCTCTGCTCCTGGGGAAGGCCAACCCCTGACCAGCTAAGTGCCTGATTGACACTTAATGTGGCAGGGCTCCAATTGGCTCTCCAGCCAGCGGATGCGACCTCTGACACCTACATTAAATCCCGCCCGGAGCTTTACTCTGTATCAAACCATTCAATCCTTTATTTAAGAGAGCTTGCTACTGATACTGGGTGCTTGAAATGGAAAGTGTTCCATGGCACTGTCACCCATTGCTAATTTCTGGTTCAACATTGCACCAGTTTCTAATAGGTATGCTAATGGTCAATGGTAATGGTTAAAATGGTGCAGCTTGAGTATACTGCTGTGTGCAAATTGGCTGCTTTTTTTGTCTATATTACAACATTTACAAAAGCACTTTATTGGCCTGTGAATTATCTTGTGAAAATTTCTATATAAAATGCAAGTTTTCTTCATTAGATGAAAGACAATGCACGGGTTCAGAACAGAATGAGGGAGAATAAAGAAGTCAAGATGTGGAAGTGAAATTGCATTCAGTTTAGCGTCTAAAATCCCATTACAATGCAGGAAGAAGGGAAGAGGGGGAAATGGGGAAGTTAGCAAACTGCTTGAAAGAACGAGGCAAAGGAAGAACAGGGTGAATAAAAATAGGGCTGGAAACAAGCTCAGTGAATACCTTTTCTGATCATCAAAGTCACCAGACATCTGTCTTCCTCCCTACTGATAAATTTATTGAAAGATTATGCTGGTAAAAAGCTAGATATGCTTTTCAATATATTTCCACAAGAATGAATATGTAAATATTTAAATATGTAAATGTACATCAAATCTAAATTAATCAAATCTGACTAGGTTAATTGCATGTTTACACTTTAAGTTTTTAAATTTTAATTACTACTATAACTGGGAGAATTTAAATACATGGCCCGATGTGTGTTCTGAGTGCTGGAATTAAGTAACACCTATTAAAATATCATTTCCAACTTCAGGCATCTCATTACTATCTCTAATACTGAGAACATTCTGTTATCAAGCACCCTGACTCCAGTACTCTGCTGTTAATCTCACTGACACAAGGTCAGATGATAGGCCCCCCTTTGTTTCTATTTAATAGTGCAGAGAGTTCTCTGGATACTAAACAAGGCAGGAGCATGGCACCATTTACTGGTGCAGAATAGACTCAATGGGGGTAGAAAATGGACTGCGCTGTGCCCACTCAATTGATGTAAAGAAGGCTAAAATCGGCCCAATTTTGGGGTCCAAAGACTGAAGTTGGGTCAGGCCATTTTTTCAGACGATTACGACAGCAGCCTGGAAAAGACATTAGGCTCCTTGTGTATGTTAATGAGAATCTCTTAACCTTTTCTGAGGAGGCCTCTGCCAAATTCAGCTGCCCTGAGTGAAGTCGATATTGGATCTGCTTCACTCAGGCTTTCTGCACAGGGATGTAGCCCAGGCAGTTATCAGCAACAGATAAGGAACACACTGCTGGTTATCAGTAACAGATAAGGAACACACTGCCGGTTATCAGTAACAGATAAGGAACACACTGCTGGTTATCAGTAACAGATAAGGAACACACTGCCGGTTATCAGTAACAGATAAGGAACACACTGCCGGTTATCAGTAACAGATTAGGAACACACTGCTGGTTATCAGTAACAGATAAGGAACACACTGCCGGTTATCAGTAACAGATAAGGAACTTACTGCCAGTTATCAGTAACAGATAAGGAACACACTGCCGGTTATCAGTAACATACAAGTAACAAAGTGCCGGTTATCAGTAACAGATAAGGAACAAACTGCCAGTTATCAGTAACAGATAAGGAACACACTGCTGGTTATCAGTAACAGATAAGAAACTTACTGCCGGTTACCTGTAACAGGTAAGGAACACACTGCCGGGTTATCAGTAACAGATTAGGAACTCACTGCCGGTTATCTGTAACAGATAAGAAACTTACTGCCGGTTACCTGTAACAGGTAAGGAACACACTGCCGGGTTATCAGTAACAGATTAGGAACTCACTGCCGGTTATCTGTAACAGATAAGGAACTTACTGCTGGTTATCAGTAACATATAAGGAACGAAGTGCCAGTTATCAGTAACTGATTAGGAACACACTGCCGGTTATCTGTAACAGATTAGGAACACACTGCCGGTTATCTGTAACAGATAACGAACACACTGCCGGTTACCTATAACAGGTTAGGAACACACTGCCGGTTACCTGTAACAGATTAGGAATACACTGTCGGTTAGCAGTAACAGATAAGGAACACACTGCTGGTTATCTGTAACAGGTAAGGAACATACTACCAGTTATCAGTAACAGATAATGAACACTCTGCTGGTTATCAGTAACAGATAAGGAAAACACTGCCAGTTGTCTGTAACAGATAAGGAACACACTGCCGGTTATCTGTAACAGATTAAGAACATACTGCAGATTATCAGTAACAGATTAAGAACACACTGCTGGTTATCAGTAACAGATTAGGAACACACTGCTGGTTATCTGTAGCAGGTAAGGAAGACACTGCCGGTTACCTGTAACAGATTAGGAACACACTGTCGGTTAGCAGTAACAGATAAGAAACAGACTGCTGGTTATCAGTAACAGATAAGGAACACACTGCCGGTTACCTGTAACAGATTAGGAACACACTGCCGGTTATCAGTAATAGATAAGGAACACGCTGCCGGTTATCTGTAACAGATTAGGAACACACTGCTGGTTACCTGTAACAGATAAGGAAAACACTGCCGGTTACCTGTAACAGATTAGGAACACACTGCCGGTTATCAGTAACAGATAAGGAACACGCTGCCGGTTATCTGTAACAGATTAGGAACACTCTGTCGGTTATCAGTAACAGATAAGGAAAACACTGCCGGTTACCTGTAACAGATTAGGAACACACTGCCGGTTATCAGTAACAGATAAGGAAAACACTGCCGGTTACCTGTAACAGATTAGGAACACACTGCCGGTTATCAGTAACAGATAAGGAAAACACTGCCGGTTACCTGTAACAGATTAGGAACACACTGCCGGTTATCAGTAACAGATAAGGAAAACACTGCCGGTTATCTGTAACAGGTTAGGAACACACTGCCGGTTATCAGTAACAGATAAGGAACACATTGCCGGTTATCAGTAACAGATAAGGAACACACTGCCGGTTATCAGTAACAGATAAGGAACATGCTGCTGGTTATCTGTAACAGATTAGGAACACACTGCCGGTTACCAGTAACAGATTAGGAACACACTGCTGGTTATTTGTAACAGATGAGGAACATACTGCCGGGTTATCAGTAACAGATTAGGAACACACTGCCGGGTTATCAGTAACAGATTAGGAACACACTGCCGGTTATCAGTAACTAATTAGGAACACACTGCCGCTTATCTGTAACAGGTAAGGAACACAGTGCCGGTTATCTGTAACAGGTAAGGAACACACTGCAGGTTATCTGTAACAGGTTAGGAACGCATTGCTGGTTATCTGTAACAGGTTAGGAACACATTGCTGGTTATCTGTAACTGATTAAGAACACGCTGCTGGTTATCGGTAACAGATTAGGAACACACTGCTGGTTATCTGTAACAGATTAGGAACACACTGCCGATTATCTGTAACAGATAAGGAACACGCTCCCAGTTACATGTAACAGGTTAGGAACACACTGCCGGTTATCAGTAACAGATTAAGAACCCACTGCCGGTTATCAGTAACAGATAAGGAACACACTGCCGGTTACCTGTAACAGATTAGGAACACACTGCTGGTTATCTGTAACAGATTAGGAACACACTGCCGATTATCTGTAACAGATAAGGAACACGCTCCCAGTTACATGTAACAGGTTAGGAACACACTGCCGGTTATCAGTAACAGATTAAGAACCCACTGCCGGTTATCAGTAACAGATAAGGAACACACTGCCGGTTACCTGTAACAGATTAGGAACACACTGCTGGTTATCAGTAACAGATTAAGAACCCACTGCCGGTTATCAGTAACAGATAAGGAACATACTGCCTGTTATCAGTAACAGAAAAGGAACACACTGCCAGTTATCAGTAACTGATTAGGAACATACTGCCAGTTATCAGTAACAGGGAAGGAACACACTGCCGGTTACCTGTAACAGATTTGGAACACACTGCCTGTTATCAGTAACAGATAAGGAACACACTGCCGGTTATCAGTAACAGATAAGGAACATACTGTCGGGTTATCAGTAACAGATTAGGAACTCACTGCCGGTTATCAGTAACTAATTAGGAACTCACTGCTGGTATCTGTAACAGATAAGGAACATACTGCCGGTTACCTGTAACAGATAAGGAACACACTGCCGGTTATCTGTAACAGATTAAGAACATACTGCAGATTATCAGTAACAGATTAAGAACACACTGCTGGTTATCAGTAACAGATTAGGAACACACTGCCGGTTATCTGTAGCAGGTTAGGAATACACTGCCGGTTATCTGTAACAGATTAGGAATACACTGCCGGTTACCTGTCACTGATTAGGAACACACTGTCGGTTATCAGTAACAGATAAGGAACACATTGCCGGTTATCAGTAACAGATAAGGAACATGCTGCTGGTTATCTGTAACACATAAGGAACACACTGCCGGTTATCAGTAACAGAGAAGGAACATGCTGCTGGTTATCTGTAACAGATTAGGAACACACTGCCGGTTACCTGTAACAGATTAGGAACACACTGCCGGTTATCAGTAACAGGTAAGGAACACACTGCCGGTTACCAGTAACAGATTAGGAACACACTGCCGGTTATCAGTAACAGATAAGGAACACACTGTCGGTTATCAGTAACAGATAAGGAACACACTGCCGGTTATCAGTAACAGATAAGGAACACACTGCCGGTTACCAGTAACAGATTAGGAACACACTGCCGGTTATCAGTAACAGATAAGGAACACACTGTCGGTTATCAGTAACAGATAAGGAACACACTGCCGGTTATCAGTAACAGATTAGGAACACACTGCCGGTTATCAGTAACAGATAAGGAACATACTGCCAGTTATCAGTAACAGATAAGGAACATACTGCCAGTTATCAGTAACAGATTAGGAACACACTGCCGGTTATCAGTAACAGAGAAGGAACATGCTGCTGGTTATCTGTAACAGATTAGGAACACACTGCCGGTTATCAGTGACAGATAAGGAAAACACTGCCGGTTATCTGTAACAGGTTAGGAATACACTGCCGGTTATCAGCAACAGATAAGGAACGCACTGCCGGTTATCAGCAACAGATAAGGAACACACTGCCGGTTACCTGTAACAGATTAGGAACACACTGCCGGTTATCTGTAACAGATAAGGAACACACTGCCGGTTATCAGTAACAGATAAGGAACACACTGCAGGTTACCTGTAACGGATTAGGAACACACTGCCGGTTATCTGTAACAGATAAGGAACACACTGCCGGTTATCAGTAACAGATAAGGAACACACTGCAGGTTACCTGTAACAGATTAGGAACACACTGCCGGTTATCTGTAACAGATAAGGACCACACTGCTGGTTATCTGTAACAGGTTAGGAACACATTGCTGGTTATCTGTAACTGATTAAGAACACGCTGCTGGTTATCAGTAACAGATTAGGAACACACTGCTGGTTATCGGTAACAGATTAAGAACCCACTGCCGGTTATCAGTAACAGATAAGGAACACACCGCAGGTTACCTGTAACAGATTAGGAACACACTGCTGGTTATCTGTAACAGGTTAGGAACACATTGCTGGTTATCTGTAACTGATTAAGAACACGCTGCTGGTTATCGGTGACAGATTAGGAACACACTGCTGGTTATCAGTAACAGATTAAGAACACACTGCCGGTTATCAGTAACAGATAAGGAACATACTGCCAGTTATCAGTAACAGATAAGGAACACACTGCCGGTTATCAGTAACAGATTAGGAACACACTGCCGGTTATCTGTAACAGATTAGGAACACACTGCCGGTTATCTGTAACAGATTAGGAACACACTCTCGGTTATCAGTAACAGATTAGGAACACACTGCCGGTTATCAGTAACAGATAAGGAACATACTGCCAGTTATCAGTAACAGATAAGGAACATACTGCCAGTTATCAGTAACAGATTAGGAACACACTGCCGGTTATCAGTAACAGAGAAGGAACATGCTGCTGGTTATCTGTAACAGATTAGGAACACACTGCCGGTTATCAGTGACAGATAAGGAAAACACTGCCGGTTATCTGTAACAGGTTAGGAATACACTGCCGGTTATCAGCAACAGATAAGGAACGCACTGCCGGTTATCAGCAACAGATAAGGAACACACTGCCGGTTACCTGTAACAGATTAGGAACACACTGCCGGTTATCTGTAACAGATAAGGAACACACTGCCGGTTATCAGTAACAGATAAGGAACACACTGCAGGTTACCTGTAACGGATTAGGAACACACTGCCGGTTATCTGTAACAGATAAGGAACACACTGCCGGTTATCAGTAACAGATAAGGAACACACTGCAGGTTACCTGTAACAGATTAGGAACACACTGCCGGTTATCTGTAACAGATAAGGACCACACTGCTGGTTATCTGTAACAGGTTAGGAACACATTGCTGGTTATCTGTAACTGATTAAGAACACGCTGCTGGTTATCGGTAACAGATTAGGAACACACTGCTGGTTATCGGTAACAGATTAAGAACCCACTGCCGGTTATCAGTAACAGATAAGGAACACACCGCAGGTTACCTGTAACAGATTAGGAACACACTGCTGGTTATCTGTAACAGGTTAGGAACACATTGCTGGTTATCTGTAACTGATTAAGAACACGCTGCTGGTTATCGGTGACAGATTAGGAACACACTGCTGGTTATCGGTAACAGATTAAGAACCCACTGCCGGTTATCTGTAACAGATTAGGAACACACTGCCGGTTACCAGTAACAGATTAGGCACACACTGCTGATTATCTGTAACAGATAAGGAACACACTGCCGGTTATCAGTAACAGATAAGGAACACACTCTCGGCTATCAGTAACAGATAAGGAACACACTGCCGGTTATCAGTAACAGATAAGGAACATACTGCCCATTATCAGTAACAGATTAGGAACACACTGCTGGTTATCGGTAACAGATTAAGAACACACTGCCGGTTACCAGTAACAGATTAGGCACACACTGCCGATTATCTGTAACAGATAAGGAACACGCACCCAGTTACATGTAACAGATAAGGAACACACTGCCGGTTACCAGTAACAGATTAGGCACACACTGCCGATTATCTGTAACAGATAAGGAACACGCACCCAGTTACATGTAACAGATAACGAACACACTGCCGGTTATCAGTAACAGATAAGGAACAAACCTCCAGTTATCAGTAACAGATTAGGAACACACTGCCTGTTATCTGTAACAGATAAGGAACATACTGCCGGTTACCTGTAACAGATTAGGAAAACACTGCCGGTTATCAGTAACAAATAAGGAACACAGTGCTGGTTATCTGTAACAGGTTAGGAACACACTGCCGGTTATCAGTAACAAATAAGGAACACAGTGCTGGTTATCTGTAACAGGTTAGGAACACACTGCCGGTTATCAGTAACACATAAGGAACACACTGCCGGTTATCAGTAACAGATAAGGAACATACTGCCGGTTATCTGTAACAGGTTAGGAATACACGGCCAGTTAGCAGTAAACGATAAGGAACACACTGCCGGTTATCAGTAACAGATAAGGAACAAACCGCCAGTTATCAGTAACAGATAAGGAACACACTGCCGGTTATCAGTAACAGATTAGGAACACACTGTCGGTTATCTGTAACAGGTAAGGAACATACTGCCAGTTATCAGTACAGACAAGGAACACACTGCTGGTTATCTGTAACAGATTAGGAACACACTCACAGCTATTATTTTCTGATAATGAACACACTCCCAGCTATTTCTTCCTGATAATGAGCACACACCCTGTTATCAGTAACAGATAAGGAACACACACCCAGGCCTCTGCTCCTCATAATAAAAACAGTCCCAGCTACCTGTTCTTGGTAAGGAATACACTCCCATCTTTCTGTAACTAACAAAGAACACAGTCCCAGTTGCCTTTTCCTGATAAGGAACTCATTCCTAGCTACCTGTAACAGGTAAGGATAGGGGGAGGCGATGGTGTCGTGGTAATATCACTCGACTAGTAATCCAGACACCCGGCTAAGGCTCTGGGGACACGGGTTAAAATCCCACCAAGGCAACTGTTGGAATTTGAATTCAATTAATAAATCTGGACTAAAAAGCTAGTCTCGAATATAGTGACCATGAAACCATTGTCGATTTTCGTAAAAACCCATCTGGTCCACTAACGTCCTTTAGGGAAGGAAATCTGCTCTCCTTACCTGGTCTGACCTACGTGTGACTCCAGACACACAGCAATGTGGTTGACTCTTAAACGCCCTCTGAAATGCCCTAGCAAGCCACTCAGTTGGGTCAAACCATGACAAAGTCTAAAAGGAATGAAACCGGATGGACCACCCAGCATCAACCTGGGCACCGGAAACAACAATGGCAAACCCAGCTCTGTCCACCCTACAAAGTCCTCCTTACTAACATCTGGGGCCTTGTGCCAAAATTGGGAGAGCTGTCTCACAGATTGGTCAAACAACAGCCTGACATGGTCATCCTCATGGAATCATACAACTTCCCAGACACCATCATCTCCATCCCTGGGTATGCCTTGCCCCACCAGCAGGATAGACTACCAGAGGTGGCAGCACCATGGTGTATACAGCCTGGAGGGAGTTGCCCTGGGAGTCCTTAACATCGGTTATGGACCCCATGAAGTCTCATGGCATCAGGTCAAACATGGGCAAGGAAACCTCCTGCTGATTACCACCTATCACCTTCCCTCAGCTGATGAATCATGGAGTACCCTCCACGTTGAACACAAATTGGAGGAAGCACTGAGGTTGCCAAGAGCACAGAATATACTCTGGGTAGGGGACTTCAATATCCATCATCAAGAGTGACTTGGTAGCACCTCTACTGACTGAGTCCTAAAGGACATGGCTGCTAGACTGGGTCTGCGGCAGGTGGTGAGGGAACCAACAAGAGTGAAAAGCATACTTCACTTTATCCTCACCAATCTACCTGTCACAGTTGCATCTGTCCATGCTGGTGCTGATAGGAATGACTCCTCACAATCATTGTGGAGGCGAATCTTCACATTGAGGATACCCTCCATCATGTTATTTGGCACTATCACCCTGCTAGATGGGGTAGATTTCGAACAGATCTAGCAACTCAAAACTGGGCAGCCATGAGGCACTGTGGGCCATCAACAGCAGCAGAATTGCATACAACCACAATCTGTAACCTCATGGCCTGGCATATCCCCCACACTACCATTGCCATCAAGCCAGGGGATCAACCTTGGTTCAATAAAGAGTGCAGGAGGACATGCCACACCAGGCATACCTAAATATGAGTTGTCAACCTGGTGAAACTACAACATAGGACTACTTGCATGCCAAACAGCGGAAGCAGCATGCGATAGACAGAGCCCCCAACCAATGGATCAGATCTAGGCTCTGCAATCCTGCCATATCCAGTTGTGAACGGAGGGGTACAATTAAATAATGAACAGGAGGAGGATGGTCCACAAATATCCCCATCTTTAATGATGGGGGAGCCCAGTACATAGTGCAAAAGGTAAGTCTGAAGCCTCTCAGCCTCTCCCTGAGATCTCCAGCATCGCAGATGCCAGACTTCAGCCAATTTGATTCACTCCATACAATATCAAGAAACTGCTGAAAGCACTGGATACTGTAAAGGCTGTGGGCCCTGACAACATTCCAGCAACACTACTGGACTTGTGCTCCAGAATTTGTCGTGCCCCTAGCCAAGCTGTTCCAGCACAGCTACAACACTGGTACCTACCCGGCTACGTGGAAAATTGTCCAGGTATGTCCTGTACACATAAAGCAGCAAATATCCAACCCAGCCAATTACTGCCTCATCAGTCTACTCT
Source organism: Cetorhinus maximus (assembly GCF_964194155.1). Lineage (NCBI taxonomy): Eukaryota > Metazoa > Chordata > Chondrichthyes > Lamniformes > Cetorhinidae > Cetorhinus > Cetorhinus maximus. The sequence continues at coordinate 63,459,176 of NC_135893.1, forward strand.
TGATCATCAGTAAAGTGATGGAAGGGGTCATCACAGTGCTATCAAGTGGCACTTGCTTAGCAATAACCTGCTCACTGACGCTCAACTTGGGTTCTGCCCGGGCCGCCCAGCTCCTGACATCATTACAGCCTTGGTCCAAACATGGACAAAAGAGCTGAACTCAAGAGGTGAATTTACAGTGACTGCCCTTTACATCAAGGCAGCATTTGACTGAGTGCGGCATCAAGGAGCCCTAGCAAAACTGAAGTCAATGGGAATCGGGGTAAACTCTCTACTGGTTGGAATCATACCTAGCAAAAAGGAAGATGGTTGTAGTTGTTGGAGGTCAGTCATCTCAGCTCCAGGACATCACTGCAGGAGTTCCTCAGGGTAGTGTCCTAGACTCAATCATCTTCAGCTGCTTCATCAATGACCTTCTCTCCATCATTGGTCAGAAGTGGGGATGTTCACTGATTGCACAATGGTCAGCACTGTTCACAACAACTTAGTTAATGAAGCAGTCCATGTCCACGTGTAGCAAGCCCTGGGCAAAATACAGGCTTGAGCTGATAGATGGCAAGTAACATTCGTGCTACACAAATGCTGGGCAATGACCATCTCCAACAAGAGAGAATCTAAACATCTCCCCCTGACATTCAATGGCATCACTATTGCTGAATCCCCCACTATCAACATCCTGGGTGTTACTATTGATCAGAAACTGAACTGGACCAGCCATGTGAATACTGTTGCTACAAGAGCAGTTCAGAGGCTGGAAATTCTGTGGAGAGTAACTCGGCTCCTGACTCTCCAAAGCCCGTACACCATCTACAAGTCAGGAGTGTGATGGAATATTCTCCACTTGCCTGGATGAGTGCAGCTCCCACAATGCTCAAGAAGCTTGACACCATCCAGGACAAAGCAACCTGCTTGATTGGCACCCCACCCACTAACATTCACTCCCTCCACCACCGACGCACAGTGGCAACAGTGTGTACCATCTACAAGATGCACTGTAGCAACTCACCAAGGCACCTTTGAAAGCACCTTCCAAACCTGAGACCTCTACCACCTCGAAGGACAAGGGCAGCAGATGCCTAGGAACACTACTACTTCCAAGTTGCTCTCTGAGTCACACAACATCCTGACTCAGAAATTTATCGCCATTCCTTCACTGTCACTGGATCAAAATCCTGGAACTTTCTCCTTAACTGCACTGTGAGTGTTCCTACACCACATGGACTGCAGCAGTTCAAGAAGGCAGCTCATCGCCACCTTCTCAAGGCCAATTATACTCGATGGAGTTTAGAAGGATGAGGGAGGATCTGATTGAAACTTTCAGAATACTGAAAGGCCCGGATAGAGTGGACATGGGGAAGATGTTTCCGTTAGTAGGATAGACTAGGACCTGAGGGCACAGCCTCAGAGTAAAGGGAAGACCTTTTAGAACCATAGAACCATAGAACACTACAGCACTGAAAAACAGGCCATTCGGCCCTTGTAGTCTGTGCCGAAATATTATTCCGCTAGTCCCATTGACCTGCACCCAGTCCATAACCCTCCAGACCTCTCCCATCCATGTATCTATCCAATTTATTCTTAAAACGTAAGAGTGAGCCCGCATTTACCACGTCAGATGGCAGCTCGTTCCACACTCTCACCACTCTCTGAGTGAAGAAGTTCCCATTAATGTTCCCCCTAAACCTTTCCCCTTTCACCCTAAAGCCTTTTCCTCTCGTGTTTATCTCTCCTAATCTAAGTGGAAAGAGCCTACTCGCACTTACTCTGTCTATACCCCTCATAATTTTGTAAACTTCTATCAAATCTCCCCTCATTCTTCTACGCTCCAAGGAATAAAGTCCTAACCTGTTTAATCATTCCCTGTAACACAAATCCTGAAGACCCGGCAACATCCTAGTAAATCTTCTCTGCACTCTTTCAATCTTACTGATATCCTTCCTGTAGTTAGGCGACCAGAACTGCACACAATACTCCAAAGTTGGCCTCACCAATGTCTTATACAACCTCACCATAACATCCCAACTCCTATACTCAATACTTTGATTTATGAAGGCCAGTATGCCAAAAGCTTTCTTTACAACCCTGTCTACCTGTGATGCCACTTTCAGGGAATTATGTATCTGAGCTCCCAGATCCCTCCGCACTCCTCAGTGCCCTACCATTTACTTTGTATGTCCTACCTTGGTTTGTCCTTCCAAAATGCAACACCTCACACTTTTCTGCATTAAATTCCATCTGCCATTTTCTGGCCCATTTTTCCAGTTAGTCCAGATCCCTCTGCAAGCTTTGAAAGCCTTCCTCGCTGTCCACAACACCTTCAATCTTAGTGTCATCAGCAAACTTGCTGATCCAATTCACCACATTATCATCCAAATCATTGATATAGACAACAAACAACAATGGTCCCAGCACAGATCCCTGAGGCACACCACTAGTCACAGACCTCCAGTCTGAGAAGCAATCATCCACTACCACTCTCTGTCTTCTACCACACAGCCAATTTCGAATCCAGTTTACAACCTCTCCATGGATAACAAGTGTCTGAACTTTCTGAACTAACATCCCATGTGGGACCTTGTCAAAGGCTTTACTAAAGTCCATGCAGACAACATCCACAGCCTTTCCTTCATCTACTTTCTTGGTAACCTCCTCGAAAAACTCTACAAGGTTCGTTAAACACGACCTACCACGCACAAAGCCATGCTGACTATTCTTAATCAGCCCTTGGCTGTCCAAATAATTGTATATCCGATCTCTCAGAACACCTTCCAATAATTTACCTACTACTGACGTCAGGCTCTGTTTAGAACAGAGATGAGGAGAAACTTCTTTAGCCAGAGAGTGGTGAATCTATGGAATTCATTGCCACAGAAAGCTGTGGAGGCCAGGTCATTGAGTGTATTTAAGACCGAGATAGATAGGTTCTTGATTGGTAAGGGAATCAAAGGTTACGGGGAGAAGGCGGCAGAAAGGAGTTGAGAAACTTGTCAGCCATGATTGAATGGCGGAGCAGACTCGACGGGCCGAATGGCCTATTTTCTGCTCCTATGTCTTATGGTCTAATTAGGGATGGGCAATAAATGCTGGTCTAGCCAGTGGTACCCACAACTGTGAAAGAATAAAAAACAGTCCCAATTATCTGTATCTGATGAAGACACACTCCCAGCTACCTGTTCCTGACAAGGAACATACCCTCAGTTTCTGTAACTGATAAGGAACACTCTCCCAGCTATCTGTTCCTGATAAAGAACACACTCCCAGCTTCTGTTACTGATAAAGGAACACACCCCAGCTATCGGCTACTGCCTGGTTATACACTCCTGGCACTTCATCATAAGTTTTAATATCAACCCAGCTATTACAAATAGTTTATACACTGCCATGTATTGTTAAAAACCCCTAACTATCTTCTTTTGATATCTATGTATATCTGTCAACTGATGTGTAGCTTCTGATACTGGCGTCACCACATTTTCAGGATAATTACAACAACATCCACTATGGTTCAGTTGACCTCTTACCTCTGTGACAGATGATTGTGGATTTAAGTCCCACTCCAGGATTTGAGCACAAAAATCAAGGCGCGGGTCCAGAGGGGTACTGAGGGAATGCAGCTCTGTCAGAAGTGCAGCCTTTCAGATAATACCATAAACCGAGCTCCCATATGTCCTCTGAGGTGGATGTGAAAGATCTCCGGCACTATTTTGAACAAAAGCACCAGCGCTCTCCCTGGTGTCCTGGCCAAAATGTATCCCTCAATCAACACCACCAAAAAACAGATTATCTGTTCATTATCAAATTGCTTTTTGTGGGAACTTGCTGTCCACCAATTGGCCGCCACATTTCACAGAATCATAGAATGACAGAATCACAGTGCAGAAGAGGCCCTTCGGCCCATCGAGTCTGCACCGACACGTGAGAAACACCTGACCTACCTACCTAATCCCATTTTCCGGCACTTGGCCCATAGCCTTGAATGTTACGACGTGCCAAGTGCTCATCCAGGTACTTTTTAAAGGATGTGAGGCAACCCGCCTCCATCACCCTCCCAGGCAGTGCATTCCAGACCGTCACCACCCTCTGGGTAAAAAAGCTTTTCCTCACATCCCCCCTAAACCTCCTGCCCCTCACCTTGAACTTATGCCCCCTTGTGACTGACCCTTCAACTAAGGGGTACAGCTGCTCCCTATCCACCCTGTCCATGCCCCTTATAATCTTGTACACCGCGATCAGGTCGCCCCTCAGTCTTCTCTGCTCCAACAAAAACAACCCAAGTCTATCCAACCTCTCTTCATAACTTAAATGTTTCATCCCAGGCAACATCCTGGTGAATCTCCTCTGCACCCCCTCCAGTGCAATCACATCCTTCCTATAATGTGGGGACCAGAACTGCACACACTACTCCAGCTGTGGCCTCACCAAGATTCTATACAACTCCAACATGACCTGCCTACTTTTGTAATCTATGCCTCGATTGATAAAGGCAAGTGTCCCATAAGCCTTTTTCACCATCCCACTAATATGCCCCTCTGCCTTCAGAGATCTATGGACACACACGCCAAGGTCCTTTTGTTCCTCAGAACTTCCTAGTGCCATGCAGTTCATTGAATATTTCCTTGTCAAATTACTCCTTCCAAAGTGTATCACCTCACACTTTTCAGGGTTAAATTCCATCTGCCACTTATCTGCCCATTTGACCATCCCATCTATATCTTCCTGTAGCCCAAGACACTCAACCTCACTGTTAACCACCCGGCCAATCTTTGTGTCATCTGCAAACTTACTAATCCTAACCCCCACATAGTTATCTATGTCGTTTATATAAATGACAAATAATAGGGGACCCAGCACAGATCCCTGTGGTACGCCACTGGACACTGGCTTCCAGTAACTAAAGCATTCTTCTGTCATCACCCTCTGCCTCCTACAACTAAGCCAATTTTGAATCCACCTTATCATATTACCCTGTATCCCATGCGCCTTTGCCTTCTTTATAAGTCTCCCATGTGGGGCCTTGTCAAAGGCTTTGCTGAAATTCATATAAACTACATCAACTGCACTACCCTCATCTACACACCTGGTCACCTCCTCAAAAAATTCAATCAAATTTGTTAGGCATGACCTCCCTCTGACAAAGCCATGCTGACTATCCCTGATCAAACCTTGCTTCTCCAAGTGGAGATAGATACTCTCCTTCAGAAATTTCTCCAATAGTTTCCCTACCACTGACGTGAGACTCACTGGCCTGTAGTTCCCTGGCTTATCTCTATAACCCTTCTTAAATAGCGGAACCACATTAGCTGTTCTCCAGTCCTCTGGCACCTCCCCCGTGGCCAGAGAGGAATTAAAAATTTGGGTCAGAGCCCCTGAAATCCCCTCCCCTGCCTCCCTCAGCAGTCTGGGACACAAATCATCCAGACCTGGAGATTTGTCCACTTTTAAGCCTGCCAACACCTCCAATACCTTGTCACTCCCTATATCAATTTTCTTGAGAACCTCACAGTCTCTCTCCCTGAGTTTGATACATTCATCCTCATTCTCTTGGGTGAAGACAGACATGAAGTATTCATTCAACACTCTAGCAAAGTCCTCTGGCTCCACCCATAGATTGCCCCCTTGGTCCCTTATGGGCCTTACTCTTTCCCTGGTTATCCTCTTCCCATTGATATACTTATAGAATATCTTGGGATTTTCCCTACTTTTACCAGCCAGAGCTTTCTCATATCCCCTCTTTGCTCTCCTAATTGCTTTCTTAAGCTCCACCCTGCACTTTCTGTACTCCACTAATGCCTCTGCTGATTTGCTTCCCTTGTACCTGCTAAAAGCCTCTCTTTTCCTTCTCATTGTAACCTGAATATCCCTGGTCATCCATGGTTCTCTGGGCTTGTTACTCCTTCCTATCACCCTAGAGGGAACATGTTGAGCCTGTACCCTCCCCATTTCCTTTTTGAACACCCCCCACTGTTCCTCTGTAGATTTCCCCACAAGTAGCTGTTCCCAGTCTACCTTGGCCAGATCCTGCCTTATTTTACTAAAATCCACTCTCCCCCAATCCAAAACATTTTTTTGCAACTTGTCAATTTCTTTGTCCATAACAAACTTAAACTGTACCATGTTGTGGTCGCTAACTCTAAAATGCTCCCCCACCACCACCTCAAGCACCTGTCCGGCTTCATTCCCCAGAATTAGGTCCAGCAATGCACCGTCCCTGGTTGGACCCTCTACATTTCCTACTTTACAATAGTGAAAACACTTCAAAGGTACTTAATTGGCTGTAAAGTATTTAGGACATCCTGTGTTCATGAAAGGTGCAATGAAAAGGCAAGTATTCCCTTTTTCCTAACAACTACTTGTATTCATGTCATTGCCTTCAATGTAGGAAAATGTTCCAAGGGGTTACCCAAGAGTGTTATCAAACAAAATTTGACATTGAGCTACATAAGGAGATATTAAGCAGACAACCAAAACCTTGCTTAAAGGAATTGGTTTTAGGGAGTGCCTTAAAGGAAGAAAGAGAGGAAGAGGTGGAGAGGTTTTGGGAAGAAATTCCAGAGCTCAAGGACTTGGCAGCTGAAGGCACAGCCACCAATGTTGGTGTGATTAAGATCAGGGGTGTTTAAGAGACCAGGATTAGAGAAGTGCAGGTATCTTAAAGGGTTATGAATAAGGACTTTCACTCCTTTCACCACTGGCGCACCATAACAGCTGTGTTTAGCATCTACAAGGTGCACTGTAACAACTTGTTAAGACTCCTTCAACAACACTTTCCAAACTTGCAACTTCTACCACATAGAAGAACAAGTGCCGCAGGCACTTGGGAACACTACCACCTACAATATCCCCTCCAAGCCTCACAGTATCCCTACTTAGTAACATGTTCCTGTTCCTTCATTATCAGTGGGTCAGTGGGTCAAAATCCTGGAAATCTCAACCCAACAGCACTGTGGGTGTTGCTGCACCACAGCGGCTCAAGAAACAGCTCACCACTACCTTCTCAAGGGCAATCAGAAATGGGCAATAAATGTTGGCCTTGCCAGTAATGCTCACATTGCATGAATGAATTGAGGCCATGAAGGGATTTGAAAATAAGGGTGCGAATTTAACATCAAAGTGTTGCCTAACCAGGAGTCAATGCAGGACAGCGATGACAGTGGTGATCAGTGAACGGGGTTTGGTGTGAGTTAGGTCATAAGCAGCAGAGCTTTGGATGTTTACAGAAGGTACAGTGTGGGAAGCTGACCAGGAGAGCATTGGGATGGGCAAGTCTAGAGGTAACAAATGCATGAATAAGAGTTTCAGCAGTAGCTGAGTTGAGGCAGGGATGGAGTTGGAGGATGTTACAGAGGTGGAAACAGACAATCTTAGGGATGGCGTATAGGAGAAGCTCACCTCAGGTCAAATGTAACACCAAGTTTGCGAATAGTCTGGTTCGGTCTCAAACAGATGCCAGGGTGGGGGATCAACTTGGTGGAAAGGGACCTGAGTTTGTGACGGAAACTGTAAACAATGGCTTTGGTCTTCCCAATATTTAGTTGGAGGCAACTCCTGCTCATCCAGTACTGGACATCAGGTGAACAGTCTGATAATTTAGAGACAGTGGAGGAGTTGCGAGAGGTGGTGGTGAAGTGGAACTGGGTGTTGTCAGTGTCCCTGTGATGTCTCTGAGGTGCAGCATGTAGATAAAACATAGGAGGGGACATGGATAGATCCTTGAGGGATGCCAGAGGTAATGATGCAGCAGTAGGAAGAAAAGCCAGTGTAGGTGCTTGGATGACATAAGAATGGGACAAGGTGAGTACAGTCCCACCCAGCTTTACAGTGGAGAGGCATTGGAAGCGGATAGTGTGGTCAACTGTCTCAAAGGCTGCAATCAGATCAAGGGAAAGTTTTTCTTTGTTAGAATCACATAGGATGTCATTTGTAACTTTACATATGAACATATGAACACGAAATAGGAGCAGAGGTAGGCCATTTGACTCCTTGAGCCTGCTCTGCCATTCAATAAGATCATGGCTGATCTGTTTGTGTTTCGAATTCCGCATTATTATCTACCCCCAATAACCCTTAATTCCCTTGCCTAACAAGAATCTATCTACCTCCACCTTAAAAATATTCAATGACCCCCACCTCCACTGCCTTCTGAGCTAGAAAGTTCCAAAATTGCACAACCCTCTGAGAGAAAAAAATTCTCCTCATTTCTGTCCTAAAAGGTCAACTCCTAATTTTAAAACAGTGCCCCCTAGTTCTGGGTTCACCCACAAGAGGAAACATCCTTTCCACGTGCACCTGTTCAGGATCTTATATACTTCAATCAAGTCATCCCTCACTTTTCTCAGTTCACTTCAGCTAGCTCAGCTTTCATGCCCACACAGTTGCCCTTATTAAAGTTTAAAATACTAGTCTTAGTCTCACTCTTCTCCCCTTCAAACTGGATGTAAAATTCAATCATATTGTGGTCGCTGCTACCTAGGGGTGCCTTTACTCTGAGGTCATTAATTAATCCTGTCACATTACACAATACCAAGTCTAATATAACCTGTTCACTGGTTGGTTCCAGAACGTGCTGCTCTAAGAAACTATCTCAAAAGCATTCTATGAAATCCTCATCCAGGCTACTACTGCCAATCTGATTTTTCCAATTTATATGTAGATTAAAATCACCCATGATCATTGCTGCCCTTTTATCACAAGCGCCCAATATTTCTTCTTGTATACTTTGTCTATACTGTGTTTATTGGTAGGGGGCTTGTAGACCACTTCCACTAGTAACTTCTTTCCCCTAATATTCCTCATCTCCACCCAAACCGATTCTACATCCTGATCCCCTGAACCAAGGTCATCTCTAACTATTGCACCAATGCCATGCTTGATTAAAAGTGCTACCCCTCCACCTTTACCAGCTTTTTATTCTTCATGAGTGTCATATACCCCTCAATATTCAGGACCCATCCTTGTCATCCTGCAGCCACGTCTCCATAATGGCTATCGGATCATATTTATTTACTTCAATGTTTGCTATCTATTCATTTACTTTGTTATGAATGCTACGCACATTCAGATACAGAGTCTTTAGCTTTGTCTTTTTGTTGGTGTATTCTTAGGTTTTTTCTCTCTGGCCCTTCCTGCTGTTCTCTGACCCTCATTTCCCATATTACTATTCTGCTCTCCTGCCTTGACTCTACCCCCTGATTTGCTACATCTACCCAAGTTTTAACCCTCACCCAACCTTGTTTAGTTTAAAATGCTCTCTACTTCCCTTGTTATGTGGCTCGCTAGAACACTGCTCCCAGCATGGTCCACGTGTAGACCGTCCCAACAGTACAGCCCTCACTTTCCCCAGTAATGGTGCCAGTGCCCCACGAACTGGAATCCACTTCTCCCACACCAGTCTTTGAGCCACGCATTCATTTCTCTAACCTTATTTGTCTTATGCCAATTTGCACGTGACTCAGGTAATAATCCAGAGAATATTACTGTTGAGGTTCTGTTTCTTAATTTGGTGCCAAGCTCCTCATACTGGCTATGCGGAGCATCCTTCCTCGTCCTGCCTATGTCATTGGTACCTACATGGACCACGACAACTGGATTCCTCCCCCCCACTGTAAGTTCCTATCTGGCCCTGAGCAAATGTCATGAACCCCAGCACCGGGTAGGCAACACAGCCATTGGACTCTCGTTCTTTGCTGCAGAGAACAGTGTCAATCCCTCTCACTACACTGCATTCATTTTTGCTCTCCCAACTCAGATGGCTTCCTGTAACACGATGCCATGGTCTGTCAGCTCATCCAGCCTGCAGCCCCCACTCTCATCCAAACAGGCTGAGAGAACCTCAAACCTATTGGACAATTGCAGAGACTGATACTCCTGCACTCCTGACCTCTGGGTCCCCTTACCTGCCTCAGCTGTAGTCACACCCTCCTATCCCTGACCACTGACGAAATCAGAAGACCCTATCCTAAGGGGCGTGGCCCCTTCCTGGTACAAGGCATCCAGGCAACCATCCCCTCTCCCTGATGTGTTGCAGTATCTGCAGCTTGGCCTCCAGCTCAATGTCTCTGAGCCGAAGCTCCTCGAGCCGCTGACACTTACTGCAGACATGCTTGCCCTGGATCACACTGGTGTCCTGGAGCTCCTGCATGCTGCAGCCATGACACATCGCTTGTCCTGACATGCTTATGTGTTTTAATTAACTACTTAATTATTTTATTCAATTATTTATTTTATTTTATGTACTCTATTAACCTTACCACAAATTCCTGTACTATTTTAAAACTTAGGAATAGAATAGACCTTACCCACTCGCCAGATACTTACCAGAAACTCATCAAACAGTTAACTTCAACCCCTGCAGTAGAGCAAGAACTAATTCCTACGGGGTGAAAAAGTTAGAAAAAGCAAAGGAGCACCTCCCTCCCCTCCTCACAGAACTCCCCCAACTCACCAAACTCCCAGCACTCTGTTGAGGTTTCAGTTGGGAGGAAGGTGTCATCACCCCTGTGCCAGGTTTCTGTCAAGGCAAAATGTTGATGCCATCATCCACAATGAGCTCTTGGATGGGCTCAAAGACCTTGTTCAGGTGAGGAAGATAATTTATCCTATCTTAATTCATCCATTCAGATTGACTCTACACCCCGCTCTGGCAGCAGCCCCTAAACCTGTTACTTCTTCCACCTAGAACAACAAGGGCAGCAAGTACATGAGGGCACCATCACCTCCAAGCTTCCTTCCAAGTCACGCACCATCCTGACTTGGAAATACATCAGCTGTTCTTGCATCATCAAAATCCAGAAACTTCCAGCCTAATAGTGCCATGGGGGCACCCTCATTACCTGAACTGCAGTGATTCAAGAAAGCAGTTCACCGCCATCTTCTCAAGGAGGACTTGGGATGGGGATTAAATGCTGGCCTTGTTCACAACTCCCACATCCCATGAATGAAAAAGCCTCAAATTCTCTGTGTGAATAACTTCGTAATATCTGTCTTGAATTTATCCTTTGCTAGTTTGAATCTGTTTCACTTTATCGTACACTTGTAATTAAATTTGAAGTAATATTTCAGATTTGCCTTTCCCAATCCCTTTATCTACCTCCATTAGGTCATCTCCCAGATGCTTCTTTTCCAGATGAAAAGTCAAAATTTCTCCAGTTTTTCCACATAATGCTCCATATCCGGGCTCGCACCAAGTCCTGTTCACCCATTACCTTTGTACTCACCAATCTACATTAGCTTCTGTTCCACCAAAGCCTTGACTTAAAAATTATCTTTCTGCCTCACCCTCCCTTTCTTGGTAACCTCTTCCAGCCCTACAGCCCTTCAAAACCTCTATGTTCTCCAATTCTAGCCTCTTACACCATTTTTCACTTTCTTTGTATTATCATTGGCATCCACACCTTCAGTCACCTAAATTCTAAGAAAAAGAATTTCCTCTCTAAACCTTTCTGCCTCACTACCTTGATTTCCTCCTTTAAGATTCCCCTTCAGATCTACATCTCTGACCAATCTTTAGGTTGCTTGTTAATATGTCTTCTTGGCATGGTGTCAGCATTTATGTTGTTGTTTGATAATGCTCCTGTGAAGTGTCCTGGGAGATTTAACTATGTTAAACATGCTATATAAATGCAACTTGTTCTTGCAATGTAGACATTTGGCGCTGGGAGTAAGCCTCAGGTTTCCACACTGCACTACGTTCACTTGCACTGTTTCTGGGTATCTTGTTTCTGGGTACCAGCAATTGAACACAGTGCTCAAGTTTTGGCCTGACCACAGCTGAGTGCCATTTGATTGTGAGATCCTTTGATTTAGATTCTGTTATTTTAGTGATGTGGTTCTCAGCTTTCCATGGGCTTTGTTGAGTACTTTTTAAAATTCATTCATGGCATGAGGGCATCACTGGCTAGGCCAACACTTATTGCCCATCCTTAATTGCCCTTGAGAAGGTGGTGGTGAGCTATCTTCTTGAACCGCTGCAGACCATATGGTGTAGGTACAACCAAAGTGCTGTTAGGGAGGGAGTTCCAGGATTTTGACTCAGCAACAGTCAAGGAATGGTGAAATATTTCCAAGTCAGGATGGTGAGTGGCTTGGATGGGAACTTCTAGGTGCTGGTGTTCCCATCTGCCTGCTGCTAGATGGTAGTGGTCATGGGTTTGGAAGGTGCTGCCTAAGGAGCCTTGATGAATTCCTACAGTGCATCTTGTAGATGGTACACACTGCGGCTACTGTGCGTCAGTGGAAGAGGGAGTGAATGTTTGTGGGTGTGGTGCCAATCAAGCAGGCTGCTTTGTCCTGGATGGTGTTGAGCTTCTTGAGTGTTGTTGGAGCTGCACTCATCCAGGCAAGTGGAGAGTATTCCATCACACTCCTGACTTCTGCCTTGTAGATGATGGACAGGCTTTGGGGGGTTAGGAGGTGAGTCACTTGCCAGAGGATTCCTAGCCTCTGATCTGCTCTTGTAGCCACAGTATTCATGTGGCTAGTCCAGTTCAATTTCTGGTCAATGGTTACCCCCAGAATATTGATAGTGGGGGATTCAGTGGATCTAATGCCATTGAACGTATAGGGGTGATGGTTAGATTCTCTCATGTTGGAGATGGTCATTGCCTGGCACTTGTGTGGTGCGAATGTTACTTGCCACTTGTCAGCCCAAGCCTGGATATTGTCCAGGTCTTGCTACATTTGGACATGGACTGCTTCAATATTTCAGGAGTCACGAATGGTGCTGAACATTGTGCAGTGATCGACAAACATCCCCACCTCTGACCTTATGATGGAACGAAGGTCATTGATGAAGCAGCTGAAGATGGCTGGGCCTAGGACACTACCCTGAGGAACTCCTGCAGTGATGTCCTGGAAGTGAGATGTTTAACCTCTAACAACCTTTGTGTTAGGTATGACTCCAACCAGCAGGGAGTTTATCCCCTGATTCCCATTGACTTCAGCTTTGCTCAGGCTCCGTGATGCTACACTTGGTCAAATGCTGCCTTGATGTCAAGGGCAGTCACTCTCATTCTCACTTACTAGTCAATATGTAACTCACTCCCAGCTACCATATCTTTAATTGAGATATGCTATCTGTTACTAAAATATAATGTACTCCTAGCTATCTATTATTAACATGTAATCCACTTGCTACCCACTCTTGGTATAATAAACTGCCAGGTACTTGTTACTAATGTTAATAATTTTCCAGATGTCTGTGATTGATATTAATGAACACTCAGATATCTGTAATTGATATAATGAAAAACCAGATATCTTTTTTATTATTCTTTCACGGGATGTGGGCTTCGCTGGCTAGGCCAGCATTTATTGCTGATCCCTAATTGCCCTTGAGAAGGTGGTGATGAGTTACTTCTTGAACAACTCCAGACCATTTGGTGTAGGTACACCCACAGTGCTGTTGGGGAGGGAGTTCTAGGATTTTGACCCAGTGACACTGAAGGATGACAATATAGTTCCAAGTCAGAATGGTGTGTGGCTTGGAGTGGAATGAGCAGGTGATGCTGCTCCCATGCATCTGTTGCCCTTCTCCTTTGAGATGGTGCAGGTTGTGGGTTTGGAATGTGCTGTCGAAGGAGCCTTGGTGAGTTGCTGCAGTGCATCTTGCAGATGGTTCACACTGCTCCAACTGCATGTCGGTGGCGGAGGGAGAGGATGTTGAAGATGGTGGATGAGGTGCCGATCAAATGGTCTGCTTTGTCCTGGATGGTGTCAAGCCTCTTGAGTGTTGTTGGAGCTGCACTCATCCAGGCAAGTGGAGAGTATTCCATCACAATCCTTGTGCTTTGTAAATGGTGGGCAGGCTTTGGGGAGTCAGGAAGTGAGTTACTCGCTGCAGAATTCCCACCCTCTGACCTGCTCTTGTAGTCTGAATCTATTACTGATATTCATAGAATATATGAAACTGGAGTGGGAGTAGGCCATTTGGTCTTTTGAGTTTGCTCCACCCCCACCATTAAATGAGGTAATGACTGATCTTCCAACTTATTTTCATCTTTTCCACTATCCCTGTTTTCTGACCATTATCCAATCCATAATCCATGTTAATGTGTAACCCCCATCCCATGAGTCTTAAATTTGTGTAATAACTTCTTGTGTGACACCTTATCACATGCTTTTTGAAAATCCAAATACACGACATTCACTGGTTTCCTCTTATCTATCCTAGTTGCTGCAACCTCAAAAAGCTCGAACAGGTTTACCAAACACATTTCCCGTTTGTAAATCATGTTGACTCCGCTTAATCATACTATGATTTTCTAAATTCCCTGTTGCCACATCCCTAATAACAAATTCTAATATTTTGCTTACTACTATCGATGTTAGGTTAACTGGTCTTTAGTTCCCTGTTTTCCCTCTTCCTTAAACGCTGGGATTATGTTTGCAGCCATCCAATTCTTAGGAACTGTTCTAGAACCTATGGAGCTCTAGACGATTAAAACCAATGTATCCACCCTCTCTGCTGATACTTCTTTTAAAACCCCAGGAATTACCTTGTTAGGTCCAGGGGATTTATTACCATTGAGTCCCATTTATTTCTCAAGTACTATTTCTTTATTTATACTGTTTTCTTCAAGTTCCTCATTCTTGCTAGACTCTCGTCTTCTCTTTTCTCTTTCCTTATCAATTTCTTGGTCCTCCATTGCTGAATTGTAAAATCCTCCCAATCCTCAGACACACTACCCTTTTTGGTGACATTATAATACTCTTCCTTTGATGTATACAGAACTAGAAATGAGAGAATTTGACAGGTTAGGGTCCAAATTAGAAAGCAGTAATTATCTCTGGATTGCTACCTGAGCCTCATGCCAGCTGGTGTAGGGATAAACAAATTAGAAGGTTAAATTTGTGGCTGGAGGAGTGGTATGGGAGGCAGGAGCTTTCCTTCAGGGCCACTGTCTACAGCACTGGGGAAAGAAGGAACGATTCCATTGGGACAGGCTCCAGTTGAAATGGGCTGTGATTTATGCCAATTGGCACAAAGCTCAGATAACAATCCATAGATTATTACTTTTGGGTTCTGCTTTTTTATTTCGACCCCAACTTCACAAATGTTTTCATTCCAAGTTCAATGTGTGTCATTGGCTCCTTTGCAGACCATGCAAACTGGATGCTCCCACTCCAACTAATAAGCTCCTAGATATCTGTGATTGATATGAGTGAACTGTGAGATATTTGTGATTGATATGAGTGAACTGTGAGATATCTGTGATTGATATGAGTGAACTGTGAGATATCTGTGATTGATATGAGTGAACTATGAGATATCTGTGATTGATATGAGTGAACTGTGAGATATCTGAGTGATACGAGTGAACTGTGAGATATCTGTGATTGATACGAATGAACTGTGAGATATCTGTGTGATACGAGTGAACTGAGAGATATCTGTGATTGATACGAATGAACTGTGAGATATCTGCGATTGATATTAAGAAAGCCCCAAATATCTGTGACTGATATTAACGAGCTCCCAGATATCTGAGACTAATATTAATGAACCCCACTGATGTATCTGACATGTAACACACTCCCGCATATCTGATTATGATATATACTTCCCCAATTATCTGTTGTGATATGCAACTGGAGTCCTGTCCTACCCAATATTTCTGGTGATGATTTTCTTTATGCCCTTCATTAAATGGTCAGATATGACCCCATCACCCAGCAAATAACCTGTTAGTATTGCAGAAAGATGGCAAAAAAAATAACGGAAAAAAAGAGCAGAACTGGAGACGAGGAAGCTTTTCAAAATGTTTGTAAAGGGGAGCGGGGTGCTGCTGTCTACTGATGCGTGGATTTGGGGGCAAAAAACCTTTAAGGCCCCAATTACCGTCCCACGGCGTCGGAGTGCCTCTGGGCTCAAAGTGGTAGAACATTGATCTGCTTTTAATTGAATCATTCCTTGGTGCAAATAGACGCACCACCATCTGCACCCCCCACCCCCCCCCCCCCCACACACAGGAAGACAAAGACCCAACACCTGGCTCTGCTATCAGTCGGGGAGATGGAGATTTGTGACAAGAGTCTGTGCACATTTAATCCCAAATTGTCCCTTCAGATCCTTACTTTGAGTCTGTTAGCCACCCCACTTTTTTTTTAAAGCGGTCCCACTACTATTTCTGTAGGAAGTGAGTGAGACCTTTGCGAGTCGAATAGCTTCATCGGCACAGAGTGGAACAATCCTGCAATTTTTGGTTTGCGTTTGTAAAAAAAAGTTGCAGATTTCTTCACTCTGCAGATATTCTTTTAAATTAAAAATCAACTTTACAAAGAGGGATGACTGCGCTTGCAAGCGGCATTGTCTGGAATGGAAAAAACCCGCAAAGTGACCCTTAAAACAAAGCCCTTTTCACCGGCCTACAATCTCCTGAGAGTTTCAGCTATTGAACGCCTCTGTCCTGTGTGACTTTTCGGCTTAGCCCCTGTCCATCGGCACAAGCCAGGCTTCGCTTTTGCAACAAGAAAGTTGGTAGGGAAAATCTGCAAAATTCAGGAATGCGTCCAGGTTTGAATAAGCTACAATCGCTTTGTTCCTGCAAGACAACTTAAGTGCCCAGCTTCAACTTTCTCTTTATTTCTCTTCTGAGAGCCGACAGCAGAGGACGCTGCTCACCCTCCCTCCATCCCCACCCTCACTCTCACTCTCTCCCTTCCCCATGGCACTGTCTGTCTCTGCCTCGGATGAATTTGCGTCTCTTTTCATCGCTCTCTGACGTCCAGCTGCTCCTGTCAACACCTTCTTATAGCGTGTAATTCATCTCAAGGCACTGACAGCTGAGGCTTAGGGGGGCCCACATGGCCAGGACTCAACTGCTGTTTCCGACACTCTTGATCGAGAGTGTAGTGCTAACAGAATTGAGGGGGGAGCGAAGAAGGGAGGGAGAGGAAAGGAGGGAGGAAAGGGAAGGAGGGAGGGGGAGGAAAGAGGGAGGTTGGGGAGAGGGAGGGAGGGGGGTGGAGGAGAAGGAGGGAGGGGGTGGACGGAGGGAGGAAGGAGGGAAGGAGAGTGGGAGGGAGGGAGAGTGGGAGGGGAGGAAAGGAGGAAAGGAAGGCTGAAAGAAAAGGAAGGGAGGGAAGGTGGGAGGGAGAGTAGAAAGAAGCCTCCTCTTTGAGGTGGTAAAACAAAACTTTTCTTTTGAGGGCGAGTTCATGGAGGAAGTAAATTGCCCTCACCCTTAACAGTCCCCTCCCCAGTAACTCCAACTGCACGCCAGTGTTTTAAAAGCTGGTGCGAGAGAGGGGCATCGCCCCAACTAAACTCCTTCAACACTAATTAGTGGAAAGGAGCCTGGCAAGGCCGAGAGTGCTTCGAGATGTTTGGTAATTAAAACTGCAGCCACTGAAATGATGCACTCTATTTTCATCAGGGGCTGCTGTTTGTTGCTCAGGCCCCGTTGCAGCTCTCTGCAATAAACAGCGATAATGAAAGGTGTGACGCCTCTGGGGAGAGCCTGGGCTGTAGTTCCACCAGACAAAAAAAATGGGGCGAGCAATTAGAAATAGTCTGTGTGCAGCCTGGGCGACGGTGATTAGTTAACATTCCAAGCGTTGAGGCCGAGCTGGGTTTTAATAGTCGTGGTGATGCAAACGGCTGGCATCTTGGAGGAGAGGAATGGCACTGGCTTCATCGTAATTACCTCTGATTTTCATATTCCTGCTTTCTTTATATCTTCACATGTCCAACACGGCCGTCACTCCCTGCGCTTGCAGTTTAGTCAATTCCAGCTGTGGCTCAGCAATTTCCATGGATTCTATGAAACTAATTAGCTTTTTTTCCCTCTTCCCCCTCCTCCACAGTATTTTTTAAATCAAATGCTTTGTGTACAGCTGTATGTGATTGTCAAAGTTGGGGGATTGACATCCAGTAGCATTAATATCAATACTGTTATGGTCACAGTGAGAGTTTAGAGGGGAATTCTAATTATATTACAATATATATATAAAATATAATAATTAGGACAGTTAGCAGAAACACTGTATATTTTAGCAGGACTGTTCACCAAAATGTCGCTTCAGCATCATGAATCTGCTAGTCTATGACTGTGCTGGCATCAAATCTGCAAAGAAAGAACTCAGATTTCTATGACGCCTTTCACAACCTCAGGACGTCCCAAAGCGTTTTACAGCCAATGAGGCACTTTTTAAAGTGTAGTCATGGTAATGTAGGAAACGGCCGGCAATCTTGAGCATAGCAAGCTCCCACAAACAGCAATGTGATAATGACCAGATCACCTGTTTTTTAGTGATAGTGGTTGAGGATTGAATACTAGACAGGACACTGGGGAGAACACCCCTGCTGTTCTTCAAAAGAGTACCGCAGGACTTTTATGCCTGCCTGCCAGAGCAAATGGTGCCTCAATTTAAAGGATTTATATTTGCATTTATATTGCACCTTTCAGGACCTGAGGACGCCCAATGCAAAAGTTAGCTCTCTCTCTCTCCTCTGAGTCAGAAGGTCATGGGTTTGAATTCCAGGGGGAGACTGGCATAGTGGTTATGTCACTGGACTAGTAATCCAGAGGCCTATTCTGGGTTCAAATCCTACCACATCAGCTGGTGGAATTTAAATATATAAAGCTAGTCTATGAATCAATTCTACCATCAATTGTTGTTTTAAAACCCATCTGATTCACTAATGTCCTTTAAGGAAGGAAATCTGCCATCCTTACTTGATCTGGTCTCCAGACCCACAGCATTGGCCTAAAGTTCTTAATTGCCCTCTGCAGTAGCCTAGCAAACCACTGAGTGCAAAGGCAATGAGGGACAGGCAACAATTGCTGGTCTTGCCTGTGACTCCCCCTTCCCCATAAAAAGAATAAATTCTATGGATAGGATTCTTGAGCATAAAATCCAGGCTCATAGTCTGAGGGAGTGCTATACTGGCAGATGTGCCATTGTTCGGTTGAGATGGTAAACTGCCTTTCAGGAGAATGTAAAAGACCCCAAGGCACCATTTCAAAGAAGAGCAGGGGAGTTCTGTCCAGTGTCATGGCCAATATTTATTCCTCAGTCTACATTTCTAAAACAGATTATCTGGTCATTATCACATTGCTGTTTGTGGGAGTTTGCTGTGTACAAATTGGCTGCACCATTTCCTACATTTCAAAGTGCTGATTGGCTGTAACGCACTTTGGGACTCCCTGAGCTCATGAAAGATGCTTTATAACAATGCAAGATGGCCACTGACAGCATGTGCACTTGTCAGTGCATGTGCAGAATTCATTCTCATAAGTGGTGGTAGCTTCTTTTCGGAAGTCTTCAAACTTTTAATAATGAATCTTGTTTCATTGCCCATGTATCCCTAAAATGATTTATACCACACACAAAAAAAAATAAGACAACCAGGTGGGCCATCCCTCTGAACTAACTGAACGGCTGGTCTGAAATTTCAAGCAATTCTACGCTTTCTGAGCCCCACAGCGGACAGGCATTCGGGGTGCAACCATTTCCCTGTCTCTGTCTCGCCTGCTTTCTCTCTCTTTCCTCAGCCATTTCTCTTGATACTTAATCTTTTAATACATTTCTAAAAAGACACCAACGTGGGGCTGGGGGTGAGGGGGGATGGATGGAGTGGGTACCATTTGCCACTTGCTCTTTCCAGCCCTGTCTCTGAGGTTTGTGGTGAACTGTGGATGGAGGGGCTTGTTAAAAGTGTTATTGCCCCCTGTAAGATGGCGGCCATGCGTAGAACTGTGCATGCGCAGCGTTGGCAGCAAACGCAGCTGCTATATAAATGCAAGATTCCTCCTTTGTATGGCAACAATTAGAATAATTCAGAAAATGTGGGACAGTGTATTGTTACAATAGACTGAAGATCCTGGAAAGGTCTGGGGTTGGGTGCTGGGGGAAGGGGAATGGTATGTGATTAAAACAATACACACAAAAAAGCACCAAGTCAGATACGGGGGAAACTCTATCTCTACACTCGGATCTACTTCTAAGTCTTTGTCAGGTGGATGATGAGTTTTCGCAAGGAATGTTCAATAATTGTTTCACACAAACCACCTTCCTCACCTCCCAGAAACACAGACTAATAGTCTACAATCAATTACTAACCCTCTGCAGACACAGTGTATAAGCAAATTAATTTAATGTTTATTTAGCGCTTGTTTCAGGTGCAGGACTGACTAGGAATGAGAACTGTGTACCCGTGAAGGCGTTGTCTTTACACTGAACCTGTGACCTCTGCCACCAGTAGCAGGCTGTCAATCAAATCAATTGGATTGTAATGTCCCTGTGGAGGCGGAGTTGCAGCTAAATAGTAATCTGTGGATTTACAGTACAAAGCTTCCTCTTCCTCCTTTAAATCGCCATCTTTTAATTACATTTTTTCCAGGGTTACCACCTTCTCGCCACATCCAAAACCAGGAATGAGGCTTAGGAATGGAGTTGGTGCCATTATACCAGTTGCAGACTTACACACTCCGGTTACAACCAAACCACCTCCCTGTAACCCAGGAAGTTTCCTTACTCATGTTGTTTACGAGGCTAAGAAAAGCAACTCACAAGTATCTAGCTTGATTGTATCCCTCAATGCAGCCTCATTACATTCCTCCGTTTAACATTCACACCAGCTGACAGAGCCATACAGTAACCTGGCTATTCTATTAGAGCCCCTCCCAATCTAACTCCAAGAAAAATGAATTGTTTGCTTCATGGAGTCTGAACCTGAAGGTGGGAGTGGGAGGGAAAAATTGGCAGAAAATAAGGACATTTAAAAAAAACTCTCATCCTTGCTTCATGAACCATCGGACTGACCATTGTTGTAAATTTAGGATCATTCTCTATTTGTTTAATTGATGATGGAGGCTCATTGATACTGTGCAGAGTGCATACTGCATTTAAAAAGATAAAGAAAAACTTGTATTCATATGGTGCCTGTCGTGACCTCAGGGTGTGCCAAAGCACTTTACAGTTAATTAAGTACATTCCAGGTATAGTCACCACTGTAATGTACATGTACATAGGAACACACTAATGCATGTACAGAGGGAAACTCTGGGACATATACAAAGGGACCCACTGGAGCATGGATAAAGAGTGACACTGGAGTATATACAGAGGGAACACTAGATTATGTGCAGAGGGACAGACTGGGACATATTTAGAGGGACACATTGGAGCATGTGCAGAAGGAGACACTGGAGTATGTTTAGAGGGATATACTGGACTATATAAAGAGGGATAGATTGGAACATGTATAGAGGGGGATGCTGGACTATGTGGAGAGGGGTAGACTGGAACATGAATAAAGGAAGACACTGGACTATATACATCGGAGCATATATAGTGGGAGACACTGGACTGTATATAGAGGGACTGACTGGAGCATGTATAGAGGGAGAAATTGGGCTATTTACAGAGGGATACACTGGAACGTGTATAGAGGCAGACACTGGACTATATAGAGAAGGAGACACTGGACCAGGTATAGAGGGAGACACTGGACTATAAACAGAGGGAGACACTGGACTATATACTGAGGGATACACTGGACTATATACAGAGGGATAGACTGGAACATGTATAGAGGGAGACACTGGACTATATAGAGAAGGAGACACTGGACCAGGTATGGAGGGAGACACTGGACTATATACAGAGGGAGACACTGGACTATATACAGAGGGATAGACTGGAACATGTATAGAGGGAGACACTGGACTATATAGAGAAGGAGACACTGGACCAAGTATGGAGGGAGACACTGGACTATATACAGAGGGATACACTGGACTATATACAGAGGGAGACACTGGACTATATACAGAGGGATAGACTGGAACATGTATAGAGGGAGACACTGGACTATATAGAGAAGGAGACACTGGACCAGGTATGGAGGGAGACACTGGACTATATACAGAGGGAGACACTGGACTATATACAGAGGGATAGACTGGAACATGTATAGAGGGAGACACTGGACTATATAGAGAAGGAGACACTGGACCAAGTATGGAGGGAGACACTGGACTATATACAGAGGGAGACACTGGACTATATACAGAGGGATAGACTGGAACATGTATAGAGGGAGACACTGGACTATATACAGAGGGATAGACTGGAACATGTATAGAGGGAGACACTGGACTATATACAGAAGGAGACACTAGACTAGGTATAGAGGGAGACACTGGACTATATACAGAGGGAGACACTGGACTATATACAGAGGGATAGACTGGAACATGTAGAGAGGGAGACACTGGACTATATACAGAGGGACACACTGGGGCATGCATAGAAATGCACACTGGAATATGTACGAAATGAGCACAGCCACATGTACAAGGTGAGCACTGGAACGTTTACAGAGGACACACACTACTGCACACACCTAGGGAGATTCACTGGCACAGAAGCAATTTCCTTTGTGGTGGATCTGGCAGCAGATGTTTGACTGTTTAATGAACTTGATACCAACACTGGGAAATTTTCCAAGAGCAGCAAGATTTAATTATTTTCGGTAGGACCTGATGGTATTCCCACGGATGGCCAATGGGAATTCGAGGTGTGGGAGGGGGAAAATGGGTGCAGCCACAGGATTCCAATGACTGGGGCAGTTTAAATGATCAGGCAGCACCTCTATCAACAGAGAACTTCCTCCATCTTCCTCTCCTTTTCATGCATTAATAGTTGTGACTTCTAGCCGTCTGACTCTGTTTTATATTTTGTGTTAAGATATTGCTAAAAAAGAGTTTGATTCATCATACAAAGGGTTAACTTGGAGAGATACAATGAGTTTTGACTTAACATTTAAAGCCAGCACTCACGAAATCCAAATTGTTGCCATAACCATTTAGAATGTTAATTAGAATAGTTCCCTGGTGGGACTCCAGATGGAATAGTCATCAAAGTGGGTATTTTTGCATTGCTACATTAGCTTTGAGACAATGAGGTTAGTTAGGTTTGCTTTGAAGTATCTCTCGACATTGTGATACATAGATTTTCATTCAATATACCCAGCAGAGGGGCTAGGCTGAACAAAACATACAAGGACCATGAGGTCCCATGTCAAGGAAGACCACAATTTCATGTAGTGTGGTAACTTCAATTGCACATTAATTGTCAGATGTGGCTCAGTGGGGAGCACTCTTGCCTCTGAATCAGGAGGTCCTGGGTTTATATCCCATTCAAGAGACTTCAGCACAAAACCCAGGATTGTGTAGCACCAAGGGAGGGTTGCACAGCTGAAGGATGCGATGTTAAACCAAGGCTTTGTCTATCTTTTCAAAGAGACATAAAAGATCCATGGTACTATTTTGAGTTCTCTGCATTGACCTGACCAATATTTATCCCTCAGCCACACCTAAAAAAAAATGATTTGGTCATTATCTCATTGCTCTCTGTGGGAGCAAGTTGTGTATAAATTAGCTGCCGCATTTCCATAAATACAACAATGACCACACTTCAAAAGTATTTCATTGGCTGTCCTGAGGTTGTGAAAGGTGCTACATAAATGCAAGCTTTTTCTTCACTTGGGGGAGACCATCCTCATTGTACAAAGTTAAGGGTGAGGTTTTTTTCTTTCTGGGAGAAATAGACTAGGCTGAGTTACACACAGCCTGTAACAGAGACACTGTTGCTGGATCTCTGACCTTGCTCAGACAAAGAAGTTTTAAAAATTCCAACCATCTTTGTGTGACAACAATACCACTACAATGGTTTAAAATGTTGACAGTGCTTAGATTCCCCGTGCATGCAGAACGTAAGTTAAACACTGGAATTATTAGTGTGTACACTCCAGTCAGGGTTTGCTAAAAAGATCATACTCCAATTTAGAGGGACAATGTAGGAGTATTTTTTCTTAGACCCTTAGCCCTGAGGGAGGGAGAATCTAAATTCAAATCAAGCTATTCAAGCATACCAACAAGAATTTGCATTGAAATAGCGCCGTCAATGTAATGAAATATCCCAAGGCATTCACAAGAAGTTATGAGACCAAGATTGACTCTGTGACTAGGTGACTAAAAGCTTGGTCAAAGAAAAATAAGAATTGCATCTATGTAGCATCTACCCTCCACTCCCCCCACCAAAAATGGAAAATTAGGTCTTTTCACAAAAAGCTGGACAAATCTGATTTTGCCAATTACTACTCATCAGCCTACTCTTGATCATCAACAAAACCTTGGAAGGTGTCGCTGACAGTGATATTAAGTGACACTTACTCAACAATAAATTGCCCATCGATGTTTAATTTAGGTTCCATCACAACCATTCGGCTCCAGACCTGATTCCAGCCTTGGGTCCAAACATGGACAAAAGAGTTAGATTCCAGAAGTGAGGTGATGAGATTGCCCTTAACATCAAAGGCAGTATTTGACCGAGAGTGACATTAAGGAGCCCAAGTAAAATTGAAGTCAATGGGAATCAGGGGAAATCTCTCCACTATTCATATCTAGCACAAAGGAAGATGGTTGTGGTTGTTGGAGGTCAATCAACTCAGTCCTGGTTCATCACTGCAGGAGTTCCTCAGGGTAGTTTCCTTGGCCCAGCCATCTTCAGCTGCTTCATCAATGACTTTCCCTCCACAATAAGGTCAGAAGTGGAGATGTTCGCTGATGATTTCATAGTGTTTAGTACCATTGCAACTCTTCAGATAATGAAGCAGTCCATGCACACATATAGCAAGACCTAGACAACATTCAGGCTTGAGCTCCTAAGTGCAAATATACACACATCACAGAAGGAAATGATAATCTCCAACAAGAGAGAGTTTAGCCAACTTCTATTGATATTCAACAGCATTACCATCACTGAACCCCCACTAT
Organism: Cetorhinus maximus; assembly: GCF_964194155.1. Lineage (NCBI taxonomy): Eukaryota > Metazoa > Chordata > Chondrichthyes > Lamniformes > Cetorhinidae > Cetorhinus > Cetorhinus maximus. The sequence continues at coordinate 63,483,958 of NC_135893.1, forward strand.
CAACATCCTGGGGATACACACAACCTAGAAGGTCAAGGGCAGCAGATACATGGGAATGCTGCCACCTGGAAATTCCCCTCCAAGCCACAGGTTAATCCTGACTTGGAAATATATCGCTGTTCCTTCACTGTCGCTGGGTCAAAATCCTGGAACTCCTTTCCTAACAGCACTGTGGGTGTACCTACACCACATGGAGAGCAGCGGTTTAAGAAGGCAGCTCACCACCACCTTCTCAAGGGCAATTAGTAATCAGAATAAATAATTTTAAAAAGTACTTTTGAAACCTAGTCACTATTGTAAGGAACAACAGCAGATGTTGCTTGAGGGATAAATATCGTCCAGTACCCCAAGAAGAACTTTATTGCTCTTCTTTGCAAAGGTGTCATGGGGTTGTTTGCATCAGGCTTGTTCAACACACGTCCCGCAGGCCAGATGTGGCCCGCAAAGCCTCCCAGTGTGGCCCCCGGAGGTAGTTTTCAAGATGTTTCTAAAAGAAACTGCTCCTCCAATCATAGGCTGTTCCTCTCCCACATTTGCTACTCATAGGCTCATGAGTGAGCCTATCAGAAGCAAATGTGGGATAGAAGCAGTCTGTGATTGGAGGGGGGAGCAACACTGGCGTCAGTGAGTGTGCTCCAGAAAAAGGGGCATTGGCGTTGGGGGAAAGAGAGAGGCCGGCTGCCGGACTGGGCGGGGGAGGCAGAGGCTGGATGCTGGTCTGAGTGGGAGAGGAGGCAGCCATGTCATGTTGAGTGGGAGAGGAGGCAGCCATGTCATGTTGAGTGGGAGAGGAGGCAGCCATGTCATGTTGAGTGGGAGAGGAGGCTGCTGGGCCTTACCAGGTGGGGGAGGAGGCTGCCATGTCAAATCATGCCAGGGAAGAGGCTGCCATGCCAGGGTGGGCTGGTGGGCGAGGGGGCTGCTGAGCTGGGCCGGGGCGGCTGGGTGGGGGAAGGTGCTGCTGTGCTGGGCTGGGCCAGGCAGGAGAGGAGGCTGCTGGGCTGGGTCATGTTAGGCAGGGGTGAAGGGTGCTGTGCCAGGCCACAAGTGGTTGGATGCGATGGTGTGGACGGGCGTGTGGAGGGGGGTGAGTGGGGGTGCGCTGCATGGTGAGGGTGAAGAGACTTGCTGCCCGTGGTGTGGGCAGAGGGAGAGCGACTGAGTAAGTGAGTATGGGATGGAGAGAGAAAGAGAGTTTAAGTGAATGAGCGTGGGAGAGAGACTAAGGGCAGAATTTTTCCCTCGTCGGGTGGGCGGGTCCAGGAGCGGCCACGAAACTGACTGCTGCCCGCAATCGGGCTCTGCCTGCGATTTCACGCTGGCTGGCCAATTAACGCGCCGGGAGCCTCAGCGCGGTCTGGTGGGGGCGGGAGGAGCGTGAGCGCTGAAGTGTGCGTCTGCACAGGGGAGTGCACACTGACAGCTCCCTGAAGGCACAGAGCTGCCTCAGGGAGCTGATGGGTTTTAAATACAAAAATAAACTTTTAACATATGATATAAGCATGTCCCCACATGTGACTCAGTCACGTGAAGAAGGATATGTAAAAAAGATGCTAAAACATTTTTATTGTTTTTTCAGTAAGCGTTGGAAACCTCATCCTGCCCGTGGATGAGGTTTTGTTAAAACGCAAAGGCCGCTTGGCTTATTCGCTCGCCCACCAACCAAATGGTTGAGCGGGCAACAAAAATTGCAACTTAATTACTTAAGGGCTTTAATAGGCCTCTTAATTGTCGGCGGGTGCTCTGCCGCCTCTTGCATGCACCCGCCAACCAAATGATCACGAGAGTGCGTGATGGCATCGGGCCACTCACCTGACACCGTCGTGCACTATTTCACTCCCATTCAGGTCGGGTGCGCACCCGCCCGCGATCAAAAAAATCCTGCCCTAAGTGAGTGAGTGTGAGAGAAAGAGACAGTGAGTGAGTGTGGGGGAGAGAGAGAGTGAGTGAGTGTGGGAGGGAGAGAGAGACTAAATGAGTGGGAGAGAGAGAGACTGAGTGAGTGTGGGAGGGAGAGTGAGTGTGGGAAAGAGAGAGTGAGTGTGGGAAAGAGAGACTGAGTGAGTGAGTGAGAGGGATAGAGACTAAATGAGTGAGTGTGGGAGAGACAGAGAGAGAGACTGAGTGAGTGTGAGAGAGAGTGAGTGAGTGTGAGAAAGAGAGAGTGAGTGTGGGAAAGAGAGAGAGAGGGTGAGTGTGGGAGAGAGACACTGAGTGTGTGAGTGTGGGAGAGAGAGAGAGAGAGAGACTAAAATAAGTGAGTGGGGGAGAGAGAGAGAGAGAATGTGGGGGTGAGAGAGAGAGAGAGAGTATGGGGGAGAGAGGGTGTGGGATAGAGAGAGTGTGTGTGGGAGAGAGGGAATGTGGGAGCAAGGGAGAAAGTGAGTGTGGGGGTGAGAGAGAGATGCTGTGGGAGAGAGGGAGTGAGTCAGTGTGGGAGAGAGGGAGACAGTGAGTGTGGGAAAGAGAAAGAGTGAGTGAGTGTGGGAAAGAGAGAGTGAGTGAGTGTGGGAAAGACACAGAGAGAGAGAGAGATTAAGTGTGGGAGAGAGAGTGAGTGTGGGAGAGAGAGAGAGTGAGTGTGGGAGAGAGAGAGAGTGTAGAAAAGAGAGAGTGTGTGGGATGGAGGGGGAGTGTGAGTGTGGGATAGAGAGAGAGTGGGGGAGAAAGGGCGTGGGGTAGTAAGAGAATATGTGTGGGAGGGAGAGGATGAGTGAGTGTGGGAGTGAGAGTGAAAGCGAGCATGGGGGAGAGGGAGAGGGAAAGTGTTGGAGAAAGTGTGGGAGCAAGAGAGAGAGTGAGTGTGGGAAAGAGGGAGAGCGAGAGCGAGAGTGTGGGAGCGAGAGAGGATGAGTGCGGGAGAAAGAGAGAGAATGAGTGTGGAAGAGAGAGAGTGAATGTGGCAGAAAGAGAGAGTGAATGTGGAAGAGAGAGAGGGAATGAGTGTGGGAGAGAGAGAGAATGATTGTGGGGGGAAAAGGAGAGAGTGAGTGTGGGAGAATGGGAGAGAATGAGTGTGGGAGGGAGAGAGCGAGTGGGGGAAAGAGGGAGAGAGAATGAGTGTGGGGGACACAGAGGGTAAGTGTGGGAGAGAGGTAGTGTGGGAGAGATGGTGGGAGAGATGGAGAGAGCGAGTGTGGGAGGGAGAGAGTGAGTGTGGGGAAAAGGGAGAGAGAATGAATGTGAGAGAGACAGAGTGTGGGACAGATGAAAAGAGTGTGTGAGAGAGGGAGAGAGTGAGTGTGGGAAAGAGAGAGTGTGTGGGAGAAAGAGAGAGTGTGAGAGAGAGAGAAAGAGTGAGTGTGTGGGAGAGAGAGAGTGAGTGTGGGAGAGAGAGAGAGAAAATGAGATTGGGGGACAGTGAGTGTGAATATGGGAGAGAGAGGGTGTGAGAGCGAGAGAGAGAGAGTGAGTGTGGGGAGAGAGTGATTGAGAGAATGTGTGTGTGTCTTTGTGACTGGCTCACTTGCAGTCTCAGGATTCCCACTCACCCCTAACCCCACACACCAACACACAATCACACCCACTCACCCGCTGAGTGAGGGTGTGGGAGTGAGCATCAAGAGATTGGGAGGGAGCCAGACAAACAGACCCAGTCCCTCTCACACTCTAATGTTGATCTTTATTAATTATTCTTTTTAATTATCAATTTATTGCTTTGACATTGCTTTATTTTTGTCAGCAAGTTGTTTCTGACCTTCATATCTCAACTTTATTTTGAAATTCATGTTTTATGTTGTGCCAAACCTTATCTTTCCGAAATTTGCACATCGGCCGCTTGAGTGAGAAAAAATGGAAATGTGGCCTCCCCAAGTGAAAAGATTGGATGTGCCTGGTTTACATCCACAGCAGAGGCATTCAGTTTAACATCTGATTCAAAGGATGCCACCTCTGACACTGCAGCACTCCTTCAATACTGCATTGGGAACATCAGCCTTGATTAAGTGCTTAAGTCTCTGGAGTGCAACTTAAACCCACATCCCTCTGGCTTGGAAGTCAAGAGTGTTACCCACTGAGCCGCAGTTAACACCTGACAAGAGGTGGGTTTTAAATAGCGACTTATAGGTGGAGAGAGAGATAGAGTGATTTAGGAAGGGAATTCCAGAGTTTATGGCCTAGACAGCTGAAAGCAACTCCTGAACTCCACCTTCCAAACCATCCAAGAGAAGGCAAGGGAGAGGGTTGAGGAACACATAAATGTTGTGATCTGAGAGAAAAAATATTAATTGACAGTTTCCCTGATTGTGCCCGGTGTGTGTGTTTTAAAGGGCATTGAAGAAAATGCATCAATGAAGCTGTAGATCACAACTATCAGTGACAGATGGTGTAACCAAACTTCAGTTTTCCTGAATAGACCCTTAAACACACAGTAATGGAGAGTCATGACATAATCAGAAAGGCATCAATGGCTGTACTACAATAGAGAGCAGCACCGCGGACACAGCCCTGAACAAAGGATGAACTAACAGCAGAGAATATACCAAGATTAGATAACACAAAACACGGTCAGAATATATAAGGCAAAAATAGAGCATTAAGCAAACAGCGAGATATAATGAGAATGGAACGCCAAACATACTGAGACCAGAGCAGTAGACAGACAAGATAGAACACTAACTGTGCCGAGAATTAAGACTAGGGCAGTAAACACAGTGATATTTGACCACTGAATAGAGCACTGATATTACAGTATTGCACAAACTCTGACAGACTATTTAACTCACTGATGATGGAACCTGATACACATTGACAGTAGAACACAAAACCTGCATTAAATGGACTGAGAACATGCAATAAATACACAGAGAGCAGGGCATTAAATAGACTGATGATACAGCTCTGTATAAAACCAGTGAGAAAAGAGATCTAAACATACTGGGAACAGATGAAACTAATAGACAACAGAGCATTAAAGACATAGAATAAAGGCTATCTGAGAATAGAACATGAAACAGAGAGGAAAGAGCACTTTGTGAAATAGTGGACTTAACACACTTAGAACACTGCACATTCACTGAGTAGATCAATAACTCACTGAGAATGCAGCACTAAATTTTCTGAGAAATAAGCACTAGATAAACACACAAAAAGCACTTAATACATTGCTGATAAAGCACTCAATGTTCTCTAACGAAAGCACAAAACATGGTGAGTGCAGCAGGCCACACTCTCCAAATAGGCCTGTATGAGCTGGAAAGCTGCTGGGAGTGAAGCACAAAACCAAAACATGGGGACTTGAGTCAGTTAAATACTAAGCAGTTTATGTCTGTATGGCCAACAACAAAGATGCCATGAGCAATAGGGGGTGTTCCTGCAACAGGGGGGCTGCCTGAACCTGCTCAACACATCAAAAATGTTCTCTTATCACCTATGCTGCCTGTAATTTCTATAATAATATTCTATAATATGTTTACAAAATCCACTCATGGAGAATATTCTATAATAACGGGTGGACCGCATCCTCCTTAAACTGCACCAAACCCTCCTTAGTTCCCACCTGTGATGTTCAATCTCCTCCATGGTTATGGTGCACAAGGGAATCCCCACAGGGAATCCCATTCCTGCTCCTGAGAAACCCACACCTCAGTCGGATGGAAGGTGTTCAAAAAGGTTTTGGTGGGATAAACCCTGTATTAGAGGCAAGCTCAGGTATTTATCTTCAGACTGCTGAGGAAAATGCTTTAAACACCTTTAGAGACAATGTTTAAACTCTTCAATTGCTCTTTCATCAGGTGATGCAGGCACTTGCCGTGCCTCACATTGCTCAGTCTAATGTACTCGATGGGCATTAGCGGCGCAGACTTGGCTGTCTTGCTGTTGCTACACCACATGCCCGTGTGGTCAGAGGGCACCTGATGGATGGATTTCAAGGAGAATCAGAAAACGTGAAGGAAATTGAGGGGCAGAAGTTTAATGGAGAAAATTGGGCTGCAATAATTTCCACCCGATCTTCCTGCTTAGGAAAAACAAGAATACATAGTTAAAAGCAAAATACTGCGGATGCTGGAAATCTGAACGAGAAACAGAAAATACTGGAAAAACTCAGCTGGTCTAACAGCATCTTAAAAAGACAGAGTTAACGTTTCGAGTCCGTATGGCTCTTCTTCAGAGCGGGAGCGAGAATACACAGTTCCTGTAACACTCTCGTCTCTGAGTCAGAAATCGTGACTTTAAGTCCCACACCTGAGGCTTGAGCAGAAAAATCTGGGCTGACACACCCATTGCAGTTCTGAGCTGCTGCCTCTCAGATGAGACATTAAACTGCAGGCCCTGTTTGTCCTGTCAGGTGAATGTATAAGACTCCATGGCAATATTCTGAAGAAGAATAGAACAATTCTTCCCGATGTTCTGGCCAATAGTTATCTCCCAACCAACCTCAGTTAAAAAAAGACCAACTGATCATTATCACTTTGCTGTTTGTGGGATCTTGCTCTACACAAATTGATTGTGGCATGTCCCACACTTAAAACAGTGACTAAATTCAAAATGTAATTATTTGGCTGTAAGGCACTTTGGGACATCCAGAGGTTGTGAAAGATGTGAAATAAATGTAAGTTCTTGCTTTCTAACTGTAAGGAGCAGGGGTCAATAGGGTTGAGACTCCCATTTTAAGCAATGCACGTGTTTGGAGGCAGCTGAAGGAGCTGGGATATAAAGTCAGTGTGATGGGAACAACGAGGGGAGTGAGGACATAATTGATGGGTGGGGGCTGTCAAAGTATCAACAGAGTGGAAAGAACTTGGGATCCTTAATCTGTATTAGTGTTTGAGTAATGACTCCCCTCTCTCTCTTCCTGTTCACAGCAGGGTGGTGTTCCATGATCAAAGGTGTTTCCCCCGGGTGTCGATTTATAGTCAAGAAGAGCAATCAGTCCCACTGGCAAGTAAAATAATTCATTCTGGCCTGAAAGGGAAAAAAATCCCATCCTTCATTCCTGAGAATATACAATAATATTAGTTCATTACTTTACTCGTTCCATAGACACCAGGAGCACCTGAGAGAGTGAGAGTGTCTTAAAATAACGCAGGAAACTGCTTCCAAAAATGTTATTTATTATTCACACGTGGGGTCACTTCCTGTTAAAGGAGGTGAAAGTGTTTTGAGGTCATTCACTCAGACTGTCAAGGAGTGGATTTTGTAAACATATTATTTCACTGTTACCGCCATTAGCAGCCTAGAGAAGCTTTTGGTTCCTTTGAGTGAAGATTTTACCCGCTGCACACTGCTGAACTGTATACATGAGAAACGCTGTCACTAGATTGGCCAATTATCTCTCACTGTCAGTCTTTGCCTCAGCTTTCCTTGCTCTCTATTTTATCAATAATACAATGGCTTTTCTACTTCTGAATCCTCCTTTTTTTCTTGCCCTGTACAAGTTGCACATTGCTACATGCTCTTGCAACCAATTACATTCAAATCAGAGCTCATGACGCACAGGCTTCGCCACCCCAGCTACCACCCTGACCATCTTCTGCTTCAACTCGTTCTTTGCCAGGAAATCAAAACTGGGGAACTCCTCAACCTCCACCACACTCTTTAAAAAGCTTGAAGAAACTTGTCTCAATTTAGGAGGTTCCTCAGCAGCCATGGCTGCCTTTGAAGCAGCAAATATCGCAAAACCTCAGCAAGCCAAAATACCACAGGTGGTGGCAAAACGGAGCCAAAAGACTGAAAATATTTGTAAACAGTGTTTTCTGTGCTCGTTTTTGTAAAGTTCACAAGGGAGTGCTGGGAAACTTCTGGAACTCCAGCTCGTGTCAGACACACTAACTGTCAAGCAGGAGATGGACTTGCACCATTCTGTAAGTAATATCAAGTACAAACTCCTGCTGGCACCAACGCAGAAAATTGCAACACATGGTAGCCCAGTGGGAGGAGGCCGCCAACTTCAATGTGAAGCGATAGCTGATTCCATGCTAGTTTGGTCATCAGTTAGGCTATTATAATTGGATTAATGGCAACTAAGGGGCTGGGCTGGTTGTGGGTGGGGGATGGAATCAGCCAAGGTCTCCTGATCACTATTCCAGTGACACCCTCCTGGAAAATATACGTGTGTGTGTGTGTGTGTGTGTGTGTGTGTGTAGCCCAGCATCAATCAAAACTTTCAAGAGGGACGGGAGGCAGAGGGAGACTATGGGACCAATGAGTAGGGGCAACCCTTTCCCAACCTCTGCCACCAGTGGTGATGGCAGACATCATTGCGACAGTTTGTAACTTCAGGAAAGAGGAAGCCACATGTGCTGCTTGTTCATAGAATCAACATGAACAAGTTGTATTTATATATCACCTTTAATGTGGTAAAAGATCCCAAGGTGTTTCACTGGAGTGTTATCAGACAAAATTTGACTGACTCACATAAGGAATTTTTCGGACAGGTAGCTAAAAGTTTGGTTTGAAAAGTAGCTTTTAAGGAGTTTCTTAAAGAATGAAAGAGGCAGAGGGGATTCCAGAGCTTAGGACTCAGACAGCTAAAGGTACGGTCACCAATAGCCGAGTGAACAAAAATGGGGATGTGCATGAGGCCAGAATTGGAGGAGTGTAGAGAACTCGGAGGGTGGTAGGGCTGGAGGAGGTTACAGAGATTTGCGGGGTCCAGGACAGGGAGAGTTTTGAACACAAGGTTGAGAATTTTAAAATTGAAGCATTGTCAGGTTGGGAGCCAAAGTATGTTAGTGAGTGCTGAACGAGTTCAAGTTTATAGAAGGTGCAAGGTGGGATGCAGACCAGGAGAGCATTGGAATGGTCAAGGCACAGAATGATGCAGCACAGCGCAGTACAGCCAGGCAGTGACCATCCGCAACAAGAGAGAATCTAACCATCACCCCTTGACATTCAAGGGTATTATCATCGCTGAATTCCCCACTATCAACATCCTGGGGGTTACCTTTGACCAGAATCTGATCTGGACTAACCATATAAATACTGTGGCTCCAGGAGCAGGTCAGAGGCTAGGAATCCTGTGGCAAGTAACTCACCTCCTGACTCCCCAAAGCCTGTCCACCATCTACAAGGCACAAGTCAGGAGTGTCATGGAATACTCTCCACTTGCCTGGATGAGTGCAGCTCCCATAACACTCAAGAAGCTTGACACCATCCAGGACAAAGCAGCCCGCTTGATTGGCACCCCTTCAACAAACATTCACTCCCTCCACCACTGACACATAGTGGCAGCAGTGTGTACCATCTACAAGATGCACTGTAGGAACTCACCAAGGTGAGCACCTTCCAAACCCATGACCACTACCACCTAGAAGGACAAGGGCAGCAAACACATGGGAACTTCACCACCTGGAAGTTCCCCTTTAAGCCACTCACCATCCTGACTTGGAAATATATCGCTGTTCCTTCACTGGGTCAAAATCCTGGAACTCCCTCCCTAACAGGTGCATCTACACCACGGGGACTGCAGCAGTTCAAGAAGGCAGCTCACCACCACCTTCCCAAGGGAAATTAGGGATAGGCAATAAATGCTGGCCCAGCCAGCGACATCCACATCCCATCAATGAATAAAAAAAGGATGCCATGCGGTCCATTTTCTGGGGAGAGGTCTTTAAACGAGCTAGCCAATTAGTCCCACTCCATAAATCCCCTCCCTAGTCTTTCTGGTGTTGAGCAGGTATTATTGAATTCTGAGCTTCATATCAGTCATGTTGTTAGAACATTGATTGCTGACTTTTGCACTGAGTCCTTCACCAGATCTGTTCATGTTACAAGTCAATTGTGTGCTGTTAGGGTGCTTTATTCTGCACTCTGTAGCACTTTACAAGAGAGCCGCCAATATTGAAATTGTCCCTGTTAATATTTTACTGGTTACCCAGGGGAAACTTGTGTTCTTTTGTTAAACGCTGCTGTTAATTATATTAAAGGTATGCTGAATGCAGAATTTCCCAGTTCGCTAACTTGCAAGTTATTGCTTGATTAACTTGCAGCTCAATAAACTTTGCATAACGATGTTGCAAGCGTCCTCATGAATCAATGGGGAGGGGTCTATCAGTGCAATGTGGGAAACACAGCAGCCAATTTGCACACAGCAAGTTCTCACAAACAGTAAAGTGATAATGATAGATCATCTGTTTCTGGTGATGGTGCTTGTGTCCAGGACACAGGAAAAACTCTCCTGCTCTTTTTCCAAAAAAATATCATGGGATCGGTTATGTCCACCTTGTTTTAACGTCTCATCCACATGACACACCTCTGACAATGCAGCACTCCCTCAGTACTGCACTGAGAGTGACGGACTGGATTTTTGCGCTCAAGTCTCTGGAGTGGAACTTGAACCTATGACTGTCTGACTCAGAGGTGAGTTAAGGTCATGTGATTCTAGGTTTGACTGATGTAATCAGGGCAATATGATGGGACATGGAAACCATCTGCTGTGGAGTGAGGAGACTCGAAACACAAGCTTGCCGCACCTTTCCTGCACCCACTATGTTAACCTTAGTTGCATCCCATAGTGGGGTGGAGTTGGGGTAGCTGAGTGAAGGGGGCACACTTTAATACAGTGGGAGAAGGAAAATAGGAGGAGCGCTAGGATGCATGGATCATCCCCACATCATCAGTCTACATTTAGTGCCATTGCCCAAGTGTCATTTGTCCATCCAGACAGTGAGTTACCCCTCAGTTACTTGCTCCTCATTCACAGTGACAGGCAAGAGGCAAGAAAATGGCAAAAGATGTGGACAGGATTTACCCTTCAAATCTTTAGGGGTTGCTATGTTGGATAGATAAATCAGTGACTTATCCAAGGCACCTAGGCCGGGAATAGACCAGGCTGGTTAAAGTAGTTAATCTTGTCTGCAATGATGCAGGGTTCAAAAGACATCTGCACCTGCGTACCCCCATTACCCTGCACCCCACCCCACCCCCACATCCTTCCCATCCCTCAGGAAGCGTCAAACCAATAAATACAGATTTCTGTAAGTTTCTGATGAATCAAGTGCCAACCTGGATAGCTTAGCTCTGGGAAGCAGGGAACTGACACAAAGCCTGGTTTTTGCTTTAAGCTTCATTCCATCAGACACCTGCACAGCTACCACTTAATCCTGAGATTCAAACGGCAGACAACGCTTGCAAACTCTGTCAGAGTTTAGTTAAGGAGAGACGTTGTCGCTCAGAGCTTTTTTTCGCAAATACTTGTCACTACCAGGCAGGATCAAAAATTCAATCACCAAAACCCAGCACGCCAGTTTATTGGAAGGGTTATAATAAAGAAAGATTGGCATTTATAGAGCACCTATTCTGACCTCAGGATGTCACAATGTACTTTACAGACAATTGTACTTTACAGACTTTACAATGTACTTTACAGACAATTGACTCATTTTGAAGTATAGTTTGTTATTAGGAAATATAGCAGCCAATCTATGCATGGCAAGTTCCCACAAACAGCAATGTGACAACGACCAGTCCATCTATTTTAGTGATGTTGGTTGAGCAATGGGCTAGGGCACCCTGGAAACTCCCCTCCTCTTTTTGGGAATAGTGCCTTGGGATCCTTTAGATTCACCTGAGTGGCTTATTGTCTCACCTGAAAGATGGTACCTCCCTCAGTGCAATGCCTCAATCCAGGAAGGTTAGCAATCTTAGTTCACCTCCCCAATAATTCCCCTCTGCAAACTGATGGATTAATATAAGTGGGCTGAGTAGCAGATGTGACCATCCCCCTCCCAGAAATAGCTCTTAATTTCAATTCAGTGAAAAAGCAGCATTTCCCTACAGTCATTCCACCCCCCTCCAAACTCCATTTAGGAAATTTCCAGACCTCCATCTCCTTGGTTACATTACAGTCTGAAATCATCCATTATATTTTACATCAACAATACCTTGCATTTATATAGCACCTTTCATGTAGTAAAGTGACCCTAGGTGGCGAGGTTTAGGGAATGAATTGCAGAAATCAGCCAAAAGCCTTGGTTAGATTCCAGCCTGTTACACATTCCTGGATACCTGTTATTCTGTAAAAAAAAAGTCCCTGAACCCTTTGATTAGATTCCAGGTATTCATTATTCTGTATATAAAGCACTAGGGCCCCTCATTGAGATTCCAGCCTCTGACTTAGCATTGGATATCTGTTAGTCCATGTATAAACCACGTAAACCCCTCGATTAGATTCCAGCCTGTACCTTACTCCCGAGTACCTGCTGGTTTGCATATGCAGTGCTCTGATTATAGCCAGTGCCCCCACTATATACCCAGTATAATATCATTCTGACTTACTGTTTCCTGAATGATTGAAAAACCACAGGTTAACTCTGCTGTTTGCATTGTCTCTGAGCTGCGTTAACAATCTCCTGTCTGTACCAGGATCAGTAATTAATGATGTGGTATTAGTTTCACTGTGTTATGTGTCCCTCCTATTAGCACCTTCGCCTCTCTGACACAGCTGAAGAGGGGTGATGTGTTCTCATGCTTGTCTCCTTGCTCCACAGCTTCAGCTGTTTCCACATGCACAGATTGGCATTTATGGCCGGATATTAGTGCTGACCCTAGACGCGCCCGGGGTCGCAGGAAGGTCATGCCGAGCCTCCTCAAGTTCACAATCCCCAGCTTGTCTGCCAGCGTGTGAAGTCTGCCCTTGGTGCGGAAATCACTTGCCAGAGGTCCAATTGCTGCACATTGCAACTGTAGCCCATTGGGGCTAGTTGAAGCCAAGGCCTCTGACACATCCTTGGTGGTTTCAGGAATAAGTTAGAAAGTTTTTTTTTCCACAAATCACTTGGAAAAACAAGGCAGGTGAAACGCAGTAAACTACGCCCCCCCCCCACCCCCTCCTCCTCACATGCTTTTATTTATGACAGGAAGTATTCTCACGCCTATCATGGAGGAAAACTTCAGTAAAAGCCAGCTGACAGGACAGGGAGGTTCCCACACTGTGAACGTCTTAGACAAGGGCCGACTTCCAGCAGCAAAACAACAGGACTAAGCACAAACAAACAAGAGCTTGTTTATTATCTGTCACACAGTTTGCAAATGCAAACTGATTCCTGAACAACATTTGTAAACGCTGGCTCTCAGGCCCCCTGAGTTACAAAGGTCCTTGATTCATGAAAAAAACTGGTTTCTATCCTGCCTGCGAGTTCTCCTCAGTTCCATCCCCCTCTCCGGTTCCCTTCTCCCCTCCTCCAGTTCCTCCTCACATTGCCCCCTTTCTATTTCCCATTAGAATTCAGGGAAGCTGGGAATCAGTTATATGTGCAATTTCCCTGATACTGCCAAAGTTGCAAGTTGCCCCTATAAGTCCCCCCTCCTCTGGCTCTCTCATGCACCTTGTGAAGGTGCTGGGAGTGGGATCCTCACCTGTCCATGATGAGTTTTGAAGCATGTTGTAGTATAACGTCACTGTGAATTGTTAATTCAATAGCTACACTTCCTTCATCCCTCCCCACCCCACCCCACCCCACCTCTGATTCTATTACATCAGTTCAAACCTTCTGTACCCTTTGGCTGATTTGGAGAGAGAGAGAGAGAGAGAGAGAGAGCGAAAGTGAGGACAAGAGAGAGAAAGAAAGTGAGAGAAAAAGAGGGCTTTGGTCCTCCTCGGTCCCAGCAAAAATAGTTTCAAACTTACCTTGGATGGGCCACTTTGGCTCCATCACCCATGAAAACAGTGGGAGTGTGTGTGCCCATTTCTGATCTAAACTGGCAACTGGGGATCTGATTCACATAAACAGGCAGGGCCTCTGGGAGAGCTGCAGTCGGCTGCTCCCCAAGCAGTGGGTAGCTGGGGAGTTGGGGACAACATGGAGGCCACAGTGAGGATGAGGGCACGATAAGACTGTTGCCCCCATTTTGAAGGCCCATTAACACCGGGTGAAACAAGTTAAAATCAATCCCAGGCTGTGAGTAATATCTGTCTCACTCAGTGTGCTCCAGTCCACAACTGCAGCTCTGTGCAGAATGTGGCGCTGTTTCTTCAGGGCCAGAATGGTGTTAATGTTCCTCTCACATATGGGCCTAGTAAAGAAGTCAGAGTTCAAACAAATAGTTGTCCTGAGAGCTTTGAAGTTAGTTTTGCCAGGAGTCCCTGGGGCACAGTTACTGTCGTGAACATGGAGATGAGGCACTGAGAGGCAACACAACACCCAGTCTGCACTGAGGTAGAGATAATTCCTGTTATGGCTTTATTTCCATAAGCTGGGAGTTCCTGTTTATATTGTTTTCCCATGAAATCACAAGCAATTCAGAGAAGAAAGTCTTATTTCTTTTCAGCTTCTTCCATAGGAACAGGAGTAGGTCATTCTGTTCCTCAAGCCTGTTCCGACATGCAGTTAGATCACGGCTGATCTGGGACACAGCTCCATTTACCCACCTTGGTTTCATATCCCTCAATACCTGTTTATTACCTAACACAACACATACAATATCAAAAATCCATTGATTTCTGCCTTGAAAACTTATTTGTTCCTCATGCCAAACAACTTACTTCCCTCAGTCTTGATTCTTTTAGCTTTTCTACTGCTACCTGATTTATCACTGTTTTCACCTTCAGTGGTGTTGTTCTGGAAGCCTCTGCCTCAATTTCTCCAGGAAGGAAAACAAACTGAGCTTCTCCAGTACAAAATAAAAACAGTAAAAATGCTGGAAGGGCTCAGCAGGTCAGGCAGCATCTATAGAGAGAAACAGTTAACATTTCAGGCCAGCTTCTCTAGTCTCTCCACATAATATAAATCTTTCATTCCTGGTACCATTGTAGTAAATTTCTGTATCCTCTTCATTGTCTTGACGTCCTTCCTAAAGCGTAATATCCAGAATTGGACACAATCCTCCAACTGAGGCCTAACCAGTGATTTATAAAGGTTTTCTATAACTTCCTTACTCTTGTGCTCTATGCCACTCTTTCTAAAGGCCTGTGCTTTTGTTTTAAGCAGCTTTATCAACTTGTCCTGCCACCTTCAAAGATTTGTGTATGTGAATTTTTAAATTTCTTTTCCTCTTTGCTTTTAAAGGAGCAGCCGAGAGAGGTCACTCTCTTAACTTCCTGCTGAGAAAATGTAAGCTTTATTAAGATTGACTGTCATAGAAGTGGACTGATCTTGAATGTCTCTGTGTAAAGGTAAAGGCTGTTTCAATGGAAATTAAATCTAATACCCCGATTGTGGTGTATAACCACTAAATCTAAACCTTAACGCAATGGAAATATATTCTATTGAGTGTAACACGGGTAATTTTCCTTAAATGTGCTTTAGTTTTGTGATTAATAGACACAATACACAGTTTGACAAACTGTTAACCTTCCCAATTCTCACTTTTGCAAATGCTGCCCATTCATAGTTTATCTTTGTATATACTATTCTTGCAAGGAGCAGCCATTGAGAGGAGTAATAATAGGGGATGCATTGAGGAGGTATCAAGTGTTGTAAAGATAGGTTTTACATTGAGACAAGGTATTGAGCAGGGAAAAGATAGGTTTTACATTGTGGAGCTATCGAGTATTGTAAAGGCATTGCATGCACTGAGCAGTTATCAAGTGCTGTAAAGGCAAGTTTTATGTTGAGCAGATATTGAAGGCTTGCCCTGTTTGAACAAACAAGAAGTGCTATAGAGTAAGAGCTTCCAATGAGCCAATGGCTCTCCCAGTTTGCATTAACCTTCAGAAACGCACTTACAATGTATGAGAGGCTTAATTGAAGAAAATAATAAATAAATAAATCAGTAAATCCACTAGGACGTTGAGGAGAAACTTCTTTAACCTCCCCCTATCTCTGTAATTTTTTCCAGCCCGACCACCTTCCAAGACTTCTACACCTCTAATTCTGGCCTCTTTAAGCATCCCCAATTTTAATTGCTACACCAGGTCTGTATGTGTCTTCAGCTGCTAAGGCCCTAAGCTCTGGAATTCCATCCTTAAACTTCTCCGCCTCTCTTTCCTCCTTTAAGATGCTCCTTAAAAGCTACCCCTTTGACCAAGCTTTTGATCACCTGTCCTAATATCACCTTGTGTGTTTGAGTGTTAAATGTTGTTTGATTACACTCCAAGTGCTTTGGGACATTTTACTACCTTAAAGGTTTTATACAACTGCAAGTTGCTTTTGTTGAATATGGTTAGAAAGTGGAACTGGCTGCCACAAGGAGTGGTTGAGGTGAATAGCACAGATGTATTTATGGGGAAGCTTGATAAACACATGAAGGGAAAGGAATAGAAGGTTATGCTGATAGGTGAGATAAAGAATGGTATCGACCAGTTGGCTGAATGGCCAGTTTCTGGGCTGCATTATTTAATTAACTCTGATTGCTTGAAACTATGTGAATTTTCTCAGCATGGGAATCCTAAAGGGATAAAATTGTCAATACTTGTCCTTAACCCCAGTAATATTGAAATAATATCTGTCTGAAATATTGAAGAAACTTCTAGTACACTATGGAACATTATAACACATTAAAAACTATATGCAATCTTTCTTAAAGGTTATTAAACAGCTTGAAATAATTGAAAACTTTCTAGGAAGTTTACAGCAATGTTTAAACTATCCTAGAAGGTGATATATGATCTCTTAGAGAGTACAATAAGCTGATAGTTGTTTTGTTTTGTCCCTGAGATGCTCACTGTGGCGTAGATCCGTTTGAGTCAAGCAAGTTTCAGTCTGGCAAGTGCATCAGACACCAGCTCTCGGAACAAAATTATGGGAGGTTGTCAGTGATGTGAGATTTTGTTACAGGCACTGGTAGAAATATGTCCTCTAAGTCCTCTGAACAAAGGTGCCTTTGATTCAACTGCAAGAAATGGAAAAGATGAATTGAAATAGAAACTAAAACAAAGATTGTTCTTTTTAAGAGAACATGAAGAGGAACTGGGGATAGAAATGAACTGAGGAGAGTAATGTGCAGCCTACAGTGACAGGGCTGGCAGTGGTGTGATAGACTCCTTTCTCCTGCACCTTACTCTCTTGAAGGCTTTTTAAAAAAAGACTTGCATTTACATAGTACCTCTCACAAACTGAGAACATCCCAACACTTTACAGTCAATAAAGAAATACTTTTGAAATGTAGTCACTGTTGTATTGTAAGAAACGCAGCAACCAATTGGCACACAGTAAGCTCCCAAAAACTGCAATGGGAAAATGACCAGATGATCTGTTTTAGTGATATTGGTTAAGGGATAAATAATGACCTAAGACACTGGAGAGAACTCCCCTACTCTTATTTCAAATAGTGCTAGGGGATCTTTTATGTCCACCTGAGAGACCAGACAGAGCCTCGATTTAACATCTCATCTGAAAGATGGAAGCTCTGACAGTGTAGTGCTCCCTCAGTACGGCACTGGAAGTGTCAACCTAGATTATGGATTAACTGTGGTCCAGTATAGTGGCCTTGATCTTCTGGTACCTCACATGGCTGTTCTTCGTCACTGAACTGGGATGGTGAGCATGTAACTTTGGAAGGGAAGGTGAGTATGTCCTCTCCAAAATACGCCCTATCCTGCAGGGGGTAATGAATAGCAAACATGAGTAAGAATCATGTCTATATCTTTTCCCTTCCATATCAGTGAGGTAAATGTACCACTGCAGATCAGGAATGTATCTTGGGCCTTTCCTGGTATTTCCTGGATAGTGTATTTAGCAAGAAGACCATTGAAACAGGTCTTCTGCTGCCTGTGTCCTAACTCGCACCAAGTCCCACTCACCCATCACCCTGATGCTCGCTGACCTACATTGGCTCCTGGACCTGTAACACCACAATTTTAAAATTCTTTTTGCTGCCTTCAAATCCCTCCATAGCCTCACTCCTCCTTATCTCAGTGACCTCCTGCAGCCCTACAACCCCCTGAACTCTCAGCGCTTGTCTAATTTTGGCCTCTTGTGCATCCCCAATTTTCATCACTCCACTTTGGCGGCCGAACCTTCAGCTACCTAGGCCCAAAGTAATGGAATTTTTCCCTTTAAATCTTCCCTTCTCTCTATACCCCTCTCTCTCCTCCTTTAATACACTCCTTAAAAAGTACCCCTTTGACCAAGCTTCTAGTCACTTGCCCTAATATGTGGCATGGCATCAAATTTTGTCTGATAATGCTCCTGTGAAGCGACTTGGAACATTTTACTACGTTAAAGCGCTATATAGATGCAAATTGTTGTTGATTGTAAAGAGATGCACAGCCGGCTCAATGACCAGCAAGGATATGCACCACTGCACATTCTGTATCGTCTGTTCCTTCACCTTCAATACATTGCACTGACATTAGATAAGAGACTGCCAGAGTTCATGCAGGGTATTGTTTGGATAAGCAGTACATGCAGAGGAAATATTCATAGTTTGGAGACACAAAGTATGTACGTTGCTGCTTGTGCCTTGTTGCCAAGACTTTGTGTATGGCATTGGTAAAGGTAAACTGTCGCTTGTATAATTAAATACTTACCACAGCAGAATGGTTGGTGTAAAAGGGAAAGTGCCAGCTGTATGAGTGATGGAGGAGTTGAGATTCAAGAGTGTGAGAAGCTGTGTTGGTTATAGAGATGCCAGTATTTATTTATCAATCATCTCAGATGGGCACAGTAGCCATATAAATGATGCACTGTCCACCTCCCATATAAACACCATATGTTTCCTGTGCAAACAACACATGTTCCTCATATTCATATGTGCTCCATGCTTATCAACATTGATGGAAGGTGGGATCTCTATGTTCTGGTCCATAACTTTGATGCTGACTGTCAGCCCAAACTCCTTGCGGGCCTGGGGGAACCAATCTACAAGCTGCTGCAAGTGAACTTCAGTATGGGATGCCAGCACGGCGTCTTCAGCAAACAGCAACTCACAGACTAGGACTTTATACATTTTGGTCTTGGCATGCAGTCTTGTCAAGTTGAACAATTTTCTGTCAGCTCTGGCACGCAGGTAGACACCTTCATTTGAGTTGCCGAAAGCATACAATAGCAGCATGGAGAAAAATATGCAAAAAGACCTCACTCTGGAGGTCATTGGCAGCTTCACATACCTTGGATCAACAATTACCAGCAACCTGTTCCTTGATGCTGAAATTAGCACCAGGATTGCCAAGGTCATGAGGCAGTTGTCATGTTAAAGTTGAGAAGTCAAGTGTGGACCGACAGCAAACTAACCAATAATACAAAGCTCCGTGTGTACCAGGCTTGTGTTCTCAGCACCGTCCTTTCCAGCAGCGAAACATGGACAACTTACGCAAGCCAAGAAAAGCGGCTGAACAGCTTCCACCTCCGCTGCCTCAGACAAATATTGGGCATCTCATGTCAAGGCAGAGTGCTAAATATGGAAGTACACCAGCATTCAGGGATCCCCAGCATGTTTGCTCTCTTGAGTCAGCAGTGACCTATTGGCGGGGTCACGTGAATCGAATGGATGACGGCCACATTCCTAAAGACATGCTCTATGACGAGCTTGCTATTGGCATGAGACCAACTGATCACCCATATCTGCGATGCAGGCTGTCTGCAAGCAAGACCTTAAGTTGACTGGGATCAGAGTTGATGCGTAGGAAGTCCTTGCTTCTGAGTGGAGAGCCTGGAGCCAAGCAATCAGGAAAGGTGTGGGGAAAAGCAGGGGACAAAAGAGATGACCAGATGTCGGAAAAGAGAATCTGACGGAAGCAAAAGTCATCAGTCGACCTCGGACTAACACTATTCCTCTGTGCCAGCAGTGGAAGGGATTGCCACTCATGAATCAGCCTATACAATCACAACAGATAATGTTCAATTCAGAAGCGACATACACCCTGGGTGCTGTCCATCGTCTCCCGAGGCAGGCAGATGCCTAACTAACATGCCTAGCAATTTTACATTTGAAGGAAAAAGAAAGATTTGCATTTTATATTGTGACTTTCTTCAAAGCGCTTCGTGGCTCATAAACTTAAACTACGCCAAAAGTGTAGTCAGTGTTGTAATGTAGGAAGCACAGCAGCCAAGTTGTGCACAGCAAGCTCCCAAAAACAGCAATGTGATGTCAACCAGACGATCTGTTTTAGAGGTGTTGATTGAGGGATAAATACTGGCCAGGACACTAAGGAGAATTGCCCTGTTCTTCCTCGAAATAGCAGCATGGGGTCTTTCACGTCCACCTTTCACAGAGTAAGTACTGAATGATGCACTGGAGTTGCATTGAGCAGATAGTGAATGATGCACTAGGGTTTCATTGAGATATCGAATAGTGCCCTGGGGTTGCATTGAGCAGGAATTGAATGTTATTTGGGTTTGCATATAGCAGTAACTGAATGGTATCCTGGGCTGTCTTTGATTAAGTAATGAGTGATATTGTGTGCTTGCTTTGAGCATGCACTAAATGATGCCTGGAAATTGCTTTAAACAAGTACAGAGTTGCATCGAACAGCTATTGGGTTTTGGGCTGCTTGTTCTGAGGAAGTAACAAATGCTCTCAAACCAGTTATTGTAACAGAAAACAAAAATAAAATACCGCGGGTGCTGGAAATCTGAAATAAAATACTGGAAATACTCAGTTGATCTGGCTGCATCTGTGAAGAGAGAATCACTTGTTTCAAGTCTGTGATCTTTCAGCAGAACAAGGAAAAGTTAGAAATGTAATAGGCATTAAGCAAGTGAAATGGGGAATGCGGAAAAAGAACAAAAGGGAGTGTTTGCGATTGGGTGGAAGATGATTCAATGACAAAAGGGATAATGGTGCAGGGACAAAGGGAATGGTAAAGGAACAAGAAAAGAAACAATAGATGTGTCCAGAGCGGGTGTGAATGGCAGAATGATTAACAGCTGCCACCTCAAAGCAAAAAGAAGGGAAAAAACTAAATCTGACAAACAAAAGGAAACAAAATGGGGACAAAGATTACAGAGAAATTGTTGAACTCTGTGTTGAGTCCAGACGACTGTAGAGTGCTAACTGAAAGATGAGATGCTGTTCCTCCAGTTTACGTAGAGTGTCATTGGAATAGTGCAGGATGACAAAGACAGAGGGACACGAGAGTAAATTAGAGAATTAAAATGAGAGGAGGCCAGAAGCTTGGGGTCATGCTTGTGGATTGAATGGAGGTGTCCAGCAAAGGGGTTACCCGGTTTACCCGATGTAGAACAGAATGCATTATGAGCAGCGAATACAGTGAGCTAAATTGAAAGAAGTGCATGTAAATCACTGGGCTTCATTTTATATGCCAGGTGTGTTTTTGATGGGTGGGGGGCATCATGTAAAATTGGGCAGGTGCCCACCCCACCACCTTCCCATCACCCATCAGCTCACCCCCATATTACGGGGAGTGGACATGTGCTGAAATCGGTAGCCCACCCACCATATTTAAATAGATAATCAAGGATCAATTAAGCTCGTTACCCAGTCAATTGACCCTGATAATATGTTTCCCATGCCATAAACTTTTGGGTGGGAATGGGCAGCCTGATTTTTGAAATATTACTTCAAAGGGCAGGAAGGAAGTGGGGGTTGTATTTTCGGGGGCTGCCCTTTGCTGATCGGTGCGGTGCCCACCCCCCACCGCCCAAGATAGAACCCTGCCCTTTCTTCCTACCCGCCCACAGCCTTAAACACACCCCCTCACACCCCCTACCCCCACCCGACCTGCCCAAGACTCGGGACTTACTCATTTCTGGGGATCGATGGACCTTCTCCTGCTTCCTTGTTGTAATCCCAGCAGCGCCCACTAACATGCTCTTGGCGCTACTGGGACTGATGGAGCTGCCGGCCGATCGGATTGGCCAGCAGCTCCCAAGGGTGGGACTTCCTCTTCAGTGAGGGGCAGAAGTCCCAAGCGGCCCTTGTCCAGCCTACCCGCAGTATGTTATGGCTGTGGGGTGGGCCGGCGTGGAGTGAGTCAGCTCCATGTCAACTTTACTTCCAGTGGGGAGGGGTGGGGGGGAGGGGCAAGCCATCTGTTTTCCCTCCCACCGCCCACCATCCCTCCCAACTCCCCCCACCTCCCATCCTACCCCCCACGTTTCACCTGGAAGGAGTGTTTGGAATCTTGGACAGTGAAGAAACAAGAGGTAAAAGAGAAGGTGTTGCATCTCCTGTGCTTGCATGGAAAGATGTTGTGAAGGAGAGGGGCACTTGTGGGTGACTGAGTAGTGGATCAGGATGCTGGGGAGGGAGCGATCCCTTCAGAATGCTTAAAGGTGAGGGGAGAGGAAGATATGTTTGGTGGTGGCATCAGCTGGGAGGTGGCAGAAATGGCAGAGAATGATCCATTCAATATGGAGGCTGGCAGAGTGGAAGTTGAGGATAATAATCGTGCCACACAAGTGCCAGCCAATGGCCACCTCTGACAAAAGAAAATCTAACTATCTCCCCTTGACATTCAGGAGAATTACCTTCGCTGAATCTGTTCTGTTTTCTACCTTACACAAACATACCAACCGCAGCAAGAGGATTGGTAACTTGATTAGGTGGGTTCTTTTACTTGAAGAGTTGAAATGATGTTCAACAGTATCTGGGAGGCTAGTTAACACATCTGATCTCTAGGACAGCTATTATCTTCTGCTTGATGATGACATGAGCATATACATCATATCTTGTCTGGTATAAAAACAGAAAATGCTGGAAAAAACTCAGCAGTTGGGCAGCATCTGTGTAGAGAGGGAAACAGAATAACGTTTCAGGTCTCTGTGACCTTTTATCAGAACTGGGAAAAGTTAGAGATATAATGGGTTTTGAGCAAGAGGTGGGTGGGACAAGGACAAATAAAAGGTCTGGGATAGGGTTGAAGACAGGAGAGATTGAAAGGCTGAAAAGTTAGTCCTCCAGAGCAATGGGAATGGAGATGGGGCAAGAAAAGAAGCAAAAAGACAAAAGAAGTGCCCAGAGTTGTTGTGCTGCTGTCCGAAAGAAAAAAAGCTGAAACAAGCAAAGGAAACAAAATGGGGGGGACAGAGTTTGCAGTCTGAAATTGTTGAACACAACGTTGAACCCAGGAGGCTGTAAAGTGTCTAAATGAAAGATGAGGTGCTGTTCCTGAAGCTTATGTTGAGTTTCACTGGAAACAGTGCTGCAGGCCAAGGATAGGAATGTCAGCGTGAGAGAAAGGTGGAGAATTAAAATGACAGGCACTGGAAGCTCGGGATCATGTTTGCAGAATGGACGGAGGTGTTTCACAAAGCAGTCATCCAAACTGCGTTTGGACTACTCAATGTACAGGAGAACACATTGTGAGCAGTGAATACAGTAGACTAGGTTGAAAGAAGTGCATGTATTTTATGTTTTTATTTCAGATTTCCAGCGTCCACAGTACTCTGCTTTTAGATAACCTGTCTGATGATGCACAATAGTTTTAGCTACACACCTTAGAGGTTTACCACAACATCCCCTCTTTTTCTAACTTAAAGTTGTAACCTTAAACAATCAGGACTATTTATATCACATCAAAAGGAAACTGTTATTGTTTTAAATATACAATTATACAAACTTATGAGTCTCTGAAACATAATGGTGGTCTGCTGATATGCCCAGACTTCGTAACTGTGAATAAAAACAGAAAATGCTGGAAAAACTCAGCAGGTCTGGCAGCATCTGTGGAGAGAAAAACAGAGTCAACTTTTCAAGTCCGTATGTGTCCACATGTCCAATACGTCTTGCATTTTCCCCTGTTTCTCAATGAATGCATCTCGTACTCAAGAAGTATTGATGAAAAATGATGACTGGGAAGGATTTTGCACACTTGTCTGCTAAACAATAATTCTGCTGGTGAAGGAATAGTTGCATTGAGTGGTGTTGCTCTGAGGTATAACATTGCGAAGTGTAAATCTTGTATAGTTTGCCAACATTTTATAATTAAGGACTTGACGATATGTACCATGCGCTCTGCCATGCCATTAGACCTGGGTTACTGTGGTGATGAGGTGGTATGGTCAACTCCCCATTTTTCACACATCACCTTGAACAGTTTTCCAGTATATTGTGGTCCATTGTCCTAACAACTTCTTGTGATGCCCCAAGTAGGCTAAAGATTGAACTCAATGGGCTGAATTTTTAGCTCGGCAAGTGGGCACGTGCCCGACCTGACTGAACGTAAAATGACATGCGGCGATGTCAGGCGAGCATCCCGACGTCATCGTGCACTTGCGTGACATTTCGGTTAGCGCGTGCGCGCTGGAGTCGGCAGTGCGCTCGCCGACAATTAAAAGGCCTGTTAAGGCCATTAAAGAGGTAATTAAAAGAAATGTTTTGCTGCCTGTCCAACCTTACGGTTGGCGGGCAGGCGAAAAGGCCAAGCGGCCTTTGCATTTTTTTGGAAACCTCATCCGCAGGCGGGATGAGGTTTCCAACATCAAATAAAAATTTTAAAATTTATTTCATAGCATCCCTGCTCATGTGACAGTCACATGAGGGACATGTTTTATAACATTTTTAAGATCTTTATTTTTTATTTTGAAAACAGTTCATTTCCCTGAGGCAGCTCTTTGTCTCAGGGAGATTTTCAAGCACTCACTTGCATGCATGCATGAAGTTCACGCTCACCCTCCTCCCCCCAACCTTGACACAGGCAGCACTGAGCGTTGCAGCACACGTTTCATACTGGGCGGGCCTTAATTGGCCGGCCAGCGTGAAATCGCGGTGCGGCCCCAATCGCGGGCAGTGGTTGGCTTCCCGACCGCCCCTGCACGCCCCCACCGAGCCTGCCTGACGAGGGCAAAATTCTGCCCAATGTTTCTGCAATGGCTGCACTGGATCTGCTGTGTAACTGACAGATAATGGGAAATTTCAAGAAATTGTTAGTCACAATCAAGAAATCATCACCAATGCCGAAGAGATCAGTTGTAGTCCTGATCCATGGATGTGCAGGTACTTCGCAAGGTAATAATGGTTCTTTGTGCTCTGTTATCTTTGCCATTGTCTTGCCAATGCTATGAATGTCAGGTCTCTGCAAGCTGGTAGACCTGCGATCGCTGGACTTCTGGTCCCCACACAGAGAATATCTGGGACGACCACGGTGAGTTGTTATAGTGACATTCAAGTATGATGGATTCCAGGGATGGAATCTATGAGCCATCGTAGGCTGTGAGCTTGGCAGTGGTTGGCTGAGCCATCATTTTCCACTCTGCAGGGAGATGCTTTTCAGTGTGCAACATGGAAGAATGTTAGCCTCTGCACCCATATCAACTTTTGTCTATAGCATATGTCTCCTAGTCTTCTGTGGCCGTACTATGTGAATAGTGGCAAAGATTTCAGATGGTACAATGCTGTCAATACATGCTGTGATATTGATGGTATGGAAGGGGAGATGGTGGTGTAGTGGTAATGTCACTCTGGTAATCCAGAGACCCAGGCTAATTCTTTGGGAACATGGGTTCAAATCCCCCCTCCCCACCTTGGTGGCTGATGGAATTTGAATCCAATTAATAAATCTAGAATATAAAGCTAGTCTCGGTAATGGTGACATGACAACTACCATTGATTGTTGTAAAAATCCATCTGGTTTAATAATGCCCTTTAGGGAAGGAAATCTGCCATCCTCACCTGGTCTAGCCTACATGTGACAAATGACCTAGTAAGCCACTCAGTTCAAGGGCAAGTAAAGGTGGGCAACAAATGCTGGCCTTGTCAGTGACACATGCATCCAATGCTCACTGTGTGTGTGAATGCTCTGGTCATCCTCATAATCCAACTTTGCAGTCTGGCTGGTCATTTCATGGATTTGTTGTTTGTGATTTTTGATATGTTCCCTTTTGTTGGAATGCTGTACCTGTCTGTATCTTGCCATGGTGTCCAGCCATCTGTTCTGGCTTTGGCACCCTGCATTGGCCTTTCCAGTGTCCTCTGGTGCCACATGCTTTGCATAAGTCGTGGAAAGCTGGACAATTTCTGGGTGCATGTTTGAGACCTCACTGTCTGCATGGTTTACCAGGTTTGTTTGAATTGGCTACTATGCCAATGGTGTACATAGTGCACAGAGCCTATAAACTCTGACTGCCCATAAGGATTGCTTCATACTTGCATCTGCTTTTTAGCAATGTTTCCAAGCTGTAACCTTTGGGTTGGTCCAAAGGATCCTTTTGCGATATTTTGATAGGGGTGGAAGCTATCACGAGCTCGATGGTTCCAGCAGCCAGTTTTGTCTCTGAAAAGTCACAATCATGCTCTTTATCTCTGTAGCAACTCACAAAGTGATCTACCTGGGGTTGCTGTCTGAAAAATATAAATTCAAGATGTTGTGTGCAAAAGTTAAACTTCACTATTACCTGGTCTGTCAATGGCCTGAATTTTATGGTGTCGGAGCAGGTGCGGGGCGGGGCCGATCTCATGTAAAATGGCGTGCGATGACGTTGGGAGGGTGTCCCGATGTCATCGCGCCATCGTGCGATATTATGGTTGGTGGGTGCACGTGGATGTTGGAGGCGCGCCCATCGACAATTAAAGGGACAATTAGGCAAACTAAAAAGGCAAATTGCTGCAATTTTACGCGGCCTGTCTGATTTCACACTTGACGCATGGGCTACTCGGCCAGACGACCTTCATGTTTTTCATAAAACCTCGATCCAGGGTGGGATAAAGGGTGAACAGGATCTTTGCAAGGTGAGGAGTTTTGCTGTGAGTTGGTTGGAATTGGTTTACAGGCTGTTTCAGGCATTTTTTTCTGTGTTTTGGAGAACCATTTGATTTCTCAACATTTTCAGAGGCTTTCTGCCAAGAGGCCCCTTCAGTATGTTACCCTGTGCAATCACCTTTGAGAAATTGGGGATTGTCTACTCTGCTGGAGGGACCATCTCAGAAGAGGAGGAGAGGGCCAGGAGGTTAGGTGCCTGCAGCCATTGTCCCAGAGTGCGACCTGTGGAAAGAGTGGCGCGGCCAGAAGGGGGACAGGGCCAGCAGAGTGCAAGGCAGAAGGATCTGCAGAAGATGTTATTATCCAGCAGCCAGAGTCTACAGGCAGTGCTCTAGCCACCTAGACATGTCTGAAGTCCGGTGCTGAAGGAGGGATACTGTGACCTCCATATGCAAGATGATTGGCTCAGAGGTTGCCTCAAACTGTGTAGGTGACCGCTGTATGCCAGTGGTTACAGTGGCCCTCAATTTTTTCGGTCTCAGGATCTTTCCAGGGCTCAATGGGAGATCTACGTGGTGTCTCCAAGTTGGCTGCCCATAGCTGCGTCAAGCTGGTCACTGACGCTCTGTTCAGACAGGTCAGTGACTTCACTCACTTCTAGACCGACGAAGCCAGCTAGGCTGAATGGGCCAGAGGCTTTGTTGCAATTGCTGGGTTGTGCTGCATCCAGGCAGTCATAGATTGCATGCATGTGGCCATGAAGGTGGCAGTGGGTGAGCAGGGTGCCTTTGTCAATAGAAAGGGCTTCTGCTCCCTGAACATCCAGCTGGTTTGTGACCAAAGGCTCAGATATTGCAGGTATGTGCCAGGTAACCTGGCAGCTGTCATGATGCCTACATCCTTTTTTTATTCATTCATGGAATGTGGGCTTCACTAGTGGGGCCAGCATTTATTGCCCATCCCTAGTTGCCCTTGAATTTTCCTCCTAGCTTGGTTGGATGGTTGGCTCCTGGGGGACAAAGGCTATCCCTTGAAAAGGTGGCTCATGATGCCACTCAGACATTCAGAAGTGGAGGAGGGCTATAATGGAAGTCATGCCTCCACAAGAATTGTAATTGAGAGGATCACTGGGCTGCACAAGATGAGGTTCCGCTGCCTGGACTGATCAGGGGAGAACTGTAATATCCTCCCTCCAGAGCGTGACTCACTTATTACCATTGTCTGCTGTGTACTGCACAATCTGTCTCTGTCAAGGGGGGATCGATTGGAGGATGAAGATAGCAATGCTGCTCCACAAGCCACAGAGGACGACTCAAGTGCTGTGTCTGAGGAGGAGGTGGAGGAGCCCCAGGGTGAGGAGGTGCATACTGAAGTGAGGAAAGCCTAGTTCCCTCTTTTGCCTGAAGAAAATGAACTCAGTAAGGAAGTCTACCACCTTACAATTCAGATTTGGAAATTTTGTAGTCACCCTGTCAGAATTCATAGGAGTTTCAATGGTATCTGTGGCAGGAACAAATATTCAGACTTGCGCAGTTCTTCAGCGCTTAAATTCTGTGGCTCCGCTTGCTTATAGCTCCACAGATGGCTGCACCCTGTTGTTAAGTTTAGGATTGATGGTGCTGTTGCTGCCATCCCACAATATTGTTAGGCCCCGGTCATGAAGCAGTGTTTCGGCATGACCATGTCCCAATGCCTAAAGAAATAATTTAATAGTGATGAAGGTCTTTTCCAGCCTTCTGCAAGCTTTGGAAATTGTTGCTTGACTGACTCTTTTGCCTGGCCTTGTCACAAATGTTTGGTCACCCCCTTCCACCACCCCGTCCCCCCCCCGCCCCACCACACCACACCAGCAATTCTGATCTGGTGGCCCACAGGGAGCCCTGTCCTGCACTACACTTCATGAAGTTGATTAACAGTTGTTCCCACGCAAGCTGTTGCAACAGTTGGACTCAGACTTATGCTCCCCCAATTTGTAGCCATTTTACCGGGACCTGTGCATGCCTGTTGGCACATAATATGAGATCCTGACCACGTGGAACAGCTGTGCACTGGATTCCTACGCTGTTGTGGAATCATTCACATAGAGACTTCCATGCTGCTTTAAGTACTGCGGATGTACTTGTTAGGTCTTCAAACTTTCACACACTGGAATCCTATTGTATGTGGATGGGTTCAGTGTTACAGATTCTGCAAAGTCTTCAATTCAAATCTTCAAACACCACTAGCTGCCACCATGTTGTGTTTTCTACCTTACACAAACATATTAACCAGAAGAGGATAGGTTCAATTTGGTGAGTTATTATATTTGAAGAGATAAAATTATATACACCAATATCTGGGAGGTTAGTTAACATGTATGATCTCTAGGACTTCTTCTATTTCCTGCCCAGTGATCACATGAGCATAGATGTAACATCCTGTCTGGTGATGAATTGTAGTTTTGGATATGTTCCTTAAAGCTACACAACAACAGAATCCCCCACAATCAACATCCTGGAAGTTACCATTGACCAGGAATTTAACTGGACCAGCCACATAAATACTGTGGCTACAAGAACAGGTCAGAGGCCAGGAATTTTGCCTTGTACCTCCCAAAGCCTGTCTGCCACCTTCAAGGCATAAGTCAGGAGTGCAATGGAATGCTCTCCAATTGCCTGGATGAGTGCAGTTCCAACAACACTCAAGGAGCTCTATAACATCCAGGACAAAGCAGCCCGCTTGATCGACACCCCATCCACCACCATTTACTTCTTCCACCACTGGCACACAGTGACAGCAGTATGTACCATCTACAAGATGCAACTCGCCAAGGATTTTTCGACAGCACCTTCCAAATCTGCAAGCTCACCACCTAGAAAGACAAGGACAGCAGGTGTATGGGAACATCACCAACTGCAAGATCCATTTCAAGTAACACACCATCTTTTTATTGACAGGGTAAGCAAGAACTGCTGAGATTCTTGTCTTTTTTTGCTGCTGTCTGTAATCAGTGAATTTTTGTTTTTAAATTCCTGAGTTTGTGGACAGTTTGAATAACCAGCAGCAAGCTTTTCATGGGTTTAAACAAAGAAAGATGATTGTTTATTTCAGCACTCACCCTGAAATCTAATGCTACAGCACTCACTCACAAGCACACACACAAACACACTTGAGGAATGTACAGTTGTAGAGAATAGTGCACTTTTACAAGTTATAAACAAAAAGTATTGTTTGGTATGACGCAACAGATGATGTGTGCCAGTCGGATCAAATCCACAAGGAAAACTTGATCATATGATCACAATGGTTTGCAATTTGTATTTATTTCGAAATGCGTGCACTGAATTCAGAAGTGATCAGTCCACAAGTGATAAGAAAACTAAATTAAACATTTATTAGCAAAAGAAAAGACTTCAAGCACATACATAGGTCTACAAATAACTACTATAATAACTTCTAAAACCCCTAGTTAATCTGGCTTCCAGTTACATCCCTGTTAAGACAATGGTAAAAGAGTTCAAACAGATTCCAGCAAGTTAACATAATACCCTGGATAGTACAATTCAAAGTGGCTTTTCTCCACATCAGTTTCTGTAGACAGCAAGCTTAAGGCACAAATACTGGAGGCTTCTCACACTTCTCGTAGGACTGACAATGCCTTCCCTGACACATTGCCTCATTCTCCTTTATACATGTTTCTCCCTTTTAATGTAAATCCCATTGTTCCCATATGTCTTTGGAACTTTACCTTTTTCAAAGCATAAATCTTTTTATGGTGCCAATATTGTCAGTAACCTTTGGGAAAAATAAACACACTGCGTGGCCTAGCTTCTCTGGCTAGGTGTAGACATCCTACTATCTCTTTGAAATTCAAACTGCTCTGATTTATCTAAAAATGCAAATTCTCTTTCTGCAGACAGCATTTAAAGATCAAAAGGGGGAAAACATGGCTGTCCTATCATGTGACTCTTTACACTTGTAGCTCCTTTTTCCAAATTATGGCGGTGGTCTTAGGTTGATGAACCAATCCTGGTTTATTGTCTTAAGACATTCATTCTGTCTTCTTTGTATCATAAAGGCCTATTCTATTCAGGAGTGTCTTCTGATGGTCTCAGAATATGTATAATTCACACCTTTAAGTCTGGAATGTACCTTCTGTTTCTGTCAGACAGTGAGTTAGTTCTTGAATACACAGGGTAGATCTGGTGGCCATCTTTGCTGTGCATTGTCCACTTTTTAAAGGAAAAGTCAATTTCAAAGAGTCTACATTGAATAAAGTTTGTATCTTAAAAGTTAGGAACATGACATGTGTTTACTGGGCGTTCCGATCTTGATTTGGAACTATATTGCCGTTCCTTCACTGTCGCTGGGTCACAATCATGGAATTCCCTCCCTAACAGCACTGTGGCCGTATCTTCACCAAATGGACTGCAGGGGTTCAAGAAGGCAGCTTATCACCACTTTCTCCAGGGCAATTAAGGATGAGCAATAAATGCTGGTCCAGCCAGTGATGCCCACATCCCATGAATGAGTATAAAAAATCATGGTTCGGTCAAGGGGGAAGGGGTGAGAGCACAAGTGTGGGAAATGGGACAAACATGGTCGAGGTCCCTCAGTGCAGAGGAATCTTTGGTTGAAGATAAAGGAAAACATAATTGTTCCGAACAGTATGTTTTATTGTAATGAAGGAAGAATGCTCCAACAGCTGGTGTTGTAGAGTGGTAGGAAACAGGGAGGCTGTTCGCACAATGTAGTCATGCAACACCAGGTTTCAGTTTTAATGGTCTGTAGGTTGTAAGAGGAAGGGTAAGCTGAGGGAGGTGAGGACTTGCACAATTTTGAGGAACACAGTAAGTATGGTTAGTTTTGGTCCCAACACTGAGGGTGCAGGGATGGAGACAAAGAATGTTTAGGATGCTGTATTTGGATCTTATGAGGAAAATGGAGTAGAAGTCTAATTGCTTGTCCCTCACAAACCCCTCGCCTACTCATACTCACACTTATACATCTCACTTCAAGTCCTAATAAAGGTGTCAGCTATACCTCAGTGGGTAGCATTATCACCTCTGAGTCAGTAGATTGAGGGTACAATCGTGCTGAACTTTCAAAGGCCAATTAAGGCCATTAAGGACATTATTAATATTATTAACACCTCTGCCCGTCCAACCTTAAGGTTGACGGGCAGGTGAAGAGCCCAAGCGGCCTTCTCATTTTTCAGGAAACCTCATCCACGGGCGGGATGAGGTTTCCTGAAGGTTTAATTAAATAAATAAATAAATTTTGCTACATTGACAAACATGTCCCAGCTCATGTGACATTGTCACATGAGGGGACATGTCTAAATAATTTTTCTCTTTATTGATTAAAAAGTTTCATTGTGAACTTAATCTCCCTGAGGCAGCTCCGCGAAAGAGTGCAGGCCATGACTCCCCCTCCTCCCACCGCCCGCACAGGTAGCGCTAAGCGCTACAGAATGCGTTTTACGCTGGGCGGGCCTTAATTGGCCCCCTCACGTAAAATGGCGGCGCGCAGCTGATTGTGGGCAGCGATCGGCTTCGCGCCCGCCCCCGCCCACTCCCACCCTGCCCGTCTGACAGAGGTAAGATGCAGCCCTCTGTATTTTTCTCCAGAGATGATGCCAGGCCTGCTGAGTACTTCCAGCTATTTTGTTTTTATTGGGGGGGAGAGGAGGTGTCTGTGCACACGCCAATATCTGTCCGTCCCCTGACATCAATTTAAAATAATGCAGAATACATGGCCATTATCACATTGCTATATACAAAGAATTCACAGCACAGAAACAGGCCATTTAACTCAACTGTCTATGCTGGTTTATGCTCTACACAAGACTCCTCCCACCCTACTTCATCTAACCCCATCAACATAACCTATTCTTCCTTTCACCCCCATGTGTTTATCTATCTTCCCTTTAAATACGTCTAAGTCATTTTCACTAATCCATGTGGTAATGAGTTCCACATTCTAAACACACTCTGGGTAAAGAAGTTTCTTATGAATTCCCTACTGAATTTAACAGTGCCTATCTTATATTTATGGCCCCTAGATCAGGTCTACA
Source organism: Cetorhinus maximus (assembly GCF_964194155.1). Lineage (NCBI taxonomy): Eukaryota > Metazoa > Chordata > Chondrichthyes > Lamniformes > Cetorhinidae > Cetorhinus > Cetorhinus maximus. The sequence goes on from NC_135893.1 coordinate 63,516,432, forward strand.
ACTCCTCTACACCTACCCAATCAAACACCTCCATAATCATAAAGATCTCTAATAGCTCATCACTCAATCGCCTACTTTCTAGAGAAAAGTGTTATAACCATATCTTCAGGAACTGTATTATTCTTTGCATTATCTGGACACTTGGAAGCTGACTGGGATTTTTTTCTAAGGGGTCATAAGTTCACCTTGGAATGTGAACAAGCATGCCTTTTCCAAGAAATCACCTGACCAGCATGGCACTTGAGGGGGAAGAGTTGTTTGTTTATTGAACTGCAATTACTGTAATTGAGGGGAAAAATACTGGTTTAAAGGCAAAGGCCTAGTGATTTACTGGAAATTACCTGATGGAGGAGCTTTAAGTTTTGAACTTTTTTTAAACTCAGTTGGGAATGAACTAAGTGAAGCTGCTCAGCTCGCATTCTCCTTGCCTTGCCTGAAATTGAGTGGTTATCAGTATCCAGCTAGGAATCTTCATCTCAGTGGAACTTGTCTATCTTTGGAAATCTCAGAGGCTGAGACGAGAAGGATTGATCCGGCTCTATTTTCCTCCATTCCAAAGCTCCATTGGTGAGAACCTCTAGGCATCTACTGGGATTAGTGATCTGCCTTCATATGAGGGAGCTCCAGGTGTACAGCATCGAAACCCTGCAAACTTTATTCTTTATTTTATGAAGTCTTTTCTTCAACCGCCCATCTCTGCAGATACCCTATCTGTTTGTCATTGGTGTGTATGTGTGCATGTGTATGCTGAGGATTTTTAAGAGGGATAGATAGTTACACTTCCAGATTATAAATGATGTGTTAACCAGTTCTTGCAACTTGTTTTAAAAAATTAGTTTTGTTTTATAATAAATTAATCATTCAGAGTTTATTGAAAGAAGTTTGGTTAAAGTTCCTTTTATTCTGGGTCTAATAGTAGTAAAGGCAAATCATTGGCCATTTTGATGGTTGTAACAAGAGTCTCAGCCTGTTCAACCCTTCCGATAGGTATAATCACTCAGTGGGAACCTGCTGTAGGCCAATTAGCTCCTTACATTTCAACAATGGTTATGCTTCAGGAATTACTTCATTGGCTGTAAAGTATTTTGGGATGTTCTGAGGTTGTGAAAGGTGCCATAGTAATGCAAGACCTGTCTTAATTCTACAACGTGATCAGGATTAGTGCAGGTTTACTCATAGACAGAATGATTAGTGGAAACAGGGCAGTATGGTAATGCAAAGAAGGATGAAGGATCTCAATTTCAATAAAGCTTCCAGTGGCAGGGAGATGACTGCACCTGAAGTGGAGAAGATGGCGCTTTGAAGGAATGAGGCTTTTGTGGTTGCTGTCAGTCACAACTGAAAGGCCTCATAAATGTTCCTGATAAAAACAGGGAGATGAGTGGCAGCTGCTTCTCTGTGTCATTCTTTCTCTCACCCTAACCGTCTGAGGAGGAAGGAATTCATTAAGTGTTGTGATGACCGATTCTAATGTAGCTGTCGATATAACTCACCCCCTTTCTCCACGCTAAACACTTGGTGGGGACTCTTACTTGTAGCAAGCATATGACTATTTCAAATCGGCAAGGGATGGGGAGGGGTGGAGGGGCTGGGCTTTAGTTACCCTGAATTAGCTAAGTGCAAATTCTCACTGCAGGAGGGTCTCCACTGGAACCTCCATCTTGTAGGGATCACAAGGAAATGCAGCATTTTCCCGGCAAACTATGTCTTTGGAATCCTGGATTGAACATGAGCAGAAAATGGGGCAAATTTGTATTTACATTTTGGGATTTGGTCCCACTGTGAAAGAGGGGACAGGCTTTATTTTTTTTCAAAAGCTTTGTTGCTACAGACCTCAAATAAGCAGAGTCACTGGCCCACCCTAGCTGGGGACAGCCTCGCTTGAGCTGGGAACACTGTTATTGGATTATTAAAGCACTGTGCCTAACCCCAACTGCATGCCCTCCCCTATTGAGAAATATTTATTAAGTATGCAAGATAAATCTGATTGCCATAACTGTTTAAAGAGGATGTCTTGCTGCTAAAGGTATGCTTCAGGTTATTGACTGTTGTTAACTCAGTAGAAAGGTGTCTCTGCTGCATTTCATGTGACACACACGCTAACCTGAAAAACAAGCCC